>NC_057405.1:50142399-50202789 GCF_019320065.1 Cervus canadensis | reverse complement strand
GCTGCTTCACTGCTCCTGCACCATGCTGGATGCTACTCTGAACTAGAAAGAAAACTTCTCTGAGAGGCTTGCAAATGTCCTGAGACACACATGAGAAAGTGAAGCATTAGTCTGAAATGTTGGGATTCACTCAAACATACCTGGCATTTTTACCTGCCTCTCCCTATACCCAGAGTTTCTCTCCAGACAAAAGAATGGTTAAGACTTTACCTCTTATCCTGGCTCTTTTTATGATTTCTTTCTCTCTGGCTGCTTTTATTAGTCATCTACTGCCACATTACTACTACAAACAAGTCATTTCAAAAACCAAGTGACTTAAAAAACCATCATATATTTTCACTCGTGCTTCTGAAGGCTAGAAGCTGGGGCTCGTGGGACCTAGTCAGAGTTGACTGGTTTAGCTCCAAGCTGAAAGTTAGATCCCAATCACCATCTCCTGTTTCTCATTCACGTTGGCCCAGTGGACTAACCAGGCCACATTCTTGTCACGACCATGTTGCAAGAGCTGAAGCCCAACCACATGAACACATTTCAAGGCTCTGCTTATGCCATATCCATTAGCCTTTGCCTTGGTCAAAGTACTTTCCCACTACTTTGAGGCCAAATTGAGTCACGTGACAGAATCCAACATGAATGAGGTAGTGATGTAAACTCCATCCATGGAGATGGGGGAAAGGCAGGTGAATATGTGTAAACAATAATCTAATAGGGTATTCTCCTTCTTCCAGCACCAAAAAAGTTCTCTATTCTCTCTTTCTGCAGAAAGAGACAAAAAGAGGCCAAGTCATGTAACACTGACCTTCCCATTGAAGAATCCCACTGGATCACTGAGAAGAAAAAAAAATCGGGTAATATTTCAAATATGATATCCCCAAAGCAATTGCTAATATCATTTAGTCCAGGTCTTTGCTAAGTCTTTTACTATTTCAAATCATTTAATTACCACAACCTAGTGTGACAATTTATGACTATTTATTTTACAACTATGGGCCATGATAAAGTTCAGAAACTTGACCTAGGTCACCCAGATGAGCGAAAGAGATAAAACTCAAACCAAATTCTATGTGATTCAATAATTTATTACCAGCAAGAATTCAAGCTCAGCAAGGAAAGCTAGGAAAATACTTTGTAATCCCTGCAAAGATACCAGTATGAGAACGCTGTTTGTTAGACTAATGGCTAAATCTTAACATTTCCTACAGATTTATTGTTTCAATGAGCATTCATCATATTGTCTTAGTGGTCATCATATGCCACTAATTCGTTTTGCCTAATGACCTCATATTTTCCTCCAAAATTCATGGCTCACAAGTCAGAAACTAAGACACTGCTTTATTTATCATCATCTAGTCTCCAAATATCAGGCACTGCTATCTGTCATGGTAACTTGATATCTTAATTTAGGAAAATCAATAGGAGCAGTAGGGACAAAAATTCTTGCAGTATCAGAGATCAGGAATGAAAATGTACTTGTGTGAAACAAATAACAAAAGGGCCACCTGCAAGACACACAGCCAAACCATAAAATACTAAAAGTCCCCAAATCTGTGACCATAAGTTATTACTATCACAAGGTCTGAAATCAATAGAGACAACCGCAGTGATTCAAGTTAATTGAAATCTGAGCTCCCTTATTGTTATCTTCACACCCCAATAGGTGCTCAGGCATCTTTCCCTGACTGAAATCATCTATAAAATACCTTCCACTCTCTCCTTCAATGTGCATTAATATGTAAGAAATCAAATCAAATCTCTCTTTTTGTAAAGAATTCACAAAATGGTTGAGTGAGTTTTGTGCCCTTTGCTCACTTTTTCTGCAAAACAATCATCTTCAGTTTAAAATAATATTTCTTGTGTTATGTACCAAGCATTGACCTAGACTCTGGATTACAAAGTTGAGCAAGACAAACAGGTCATTGCTTTGCAGAGTTTATATTCTGGAAAAGAAATATATGCAATAAACAAATGAAAGATAGTTTTATGTTGTGATTAAAAAACACTTAATCCTTGGAAGAAAAGCTGTGACAAATATAGACAGCATATTAAAAAGCAGAGATATCACTTTGCTGACAAAAGTCCCTATAGTCAAAGCTATGGTTTTTCCAGTAGTCATGTATGGAATGTGAGAGATGGACCATAAAGAAGGTTGAGCATCAAAGAATTGATGCTTTCAAACTGTGGTGCTAGAGAAGACTCTTAAGAGTCCCTTGGACGGCAAGATTATACCAGTCAAGCCTAAAGAAAATCAATGCTGAATATTCACTGGAAGGACTGATGCTGAAGCTGAAGCTCCAATACTTTGGCCCCTGAGGCCAAGAGCCAACTCACTGGAAAAGACCCTGATGCTGGGAAAGACTGAAGGCAAAGGAGAAAGGTGCGGCAGAGGATGAGATGGTTAGATAGCATCACTGACTCAATGGGTATGAATTTGAGAAAACTTTGGGAGATAGTCAAGAACAGGGAAGCCTGGCATGCTGCTTCCTGTCACAAAGAGTTGGACATGACTTAGGGACTGAACAACAATATATAAAGATGGTTGAGAAGGTGGCAGCAATTTTAGATTATGTAGAGGGAAAGATGTTCTGTGAATGAATATCCATCAAGACAGCCAATATTCTGCTGTGGTAAGAAATCATGCCAAAATCTCAGTAGGGCTATCTGCTCTGATTCAGAACAACCCCCAGAATAACTGATATTTTTACAGTAATTCAACATACAGGCTAGTGAGGTCTTCACTTTCCCGACTGCACCATCTGAAGGGCCCCATTTCTCCACCTGATATGGCAGGAAAACAAAGACTGGAAAACAGCACAATCAATGGCTTTTCACTATCACCCTCCATTATAGCCCACTGGCCAGAACCAGTCACACAGCTCCGCCCAATGCCAACCATCATTGGTAATTTGCCCTCAAGATGGACCCTTTAACATGGTACATAGGGATCATCTTGACCTATCCCCAAACCTTGCCCATCCTAAAGCATAATGGAGCATGTTCACATCACACATTTACTTCCAATTCCTGAAAAGCTCTTCCTGTCACCATTCACCTCCCTCACCTTTCCCTGGGATAATTTTTACTTGTGTTTCATAACCCAGCATACTTGTCCTCCTGTCCTTTCCTCTGGAGAACTTCTGTGACTCCCCCAAGCTGGTTTAGTGTCCTCATCTGTGCTCCTAGACTTACCTCTGCACTTGCTAATTTATCATTTGTTTCTCTCCTTGACTTTCTACCAGACTGCAAATTTATGATGAGCTTAACTGTGTCCTCCTAACTTTATACCTCAACATATTTCCTTAAACACATAAGAGTTAGTTAAATACTGTTGAAGGAAAAAACAGGGAGAAAAATAGAAACTAGAGGAAAGATGCTGAATGTTTAAGTGTAGATGACTCACCATATAGTATCATTCACATAAAAAATGAAGAGAATCATGAAAACAAGTGTGTTTGATGCAAAAAGAAACAGAACAGGAATTTTTTTGAGTGCCTATCATATGCGAAGTATTGAGAGAGAAGTATTATGGATGTTCCCATGCAGTTTGAATATCTGAATATGAGATTCTTTTGGAATAATCATTAGAACATGTCCAAAACACAGTTCAGATTGAAGTCCAGTTGTCAAGGATGAAGACATGTAGAGTTGAGATTCATTCATCAGGGATAATGGGATCCATCCATATAGATCCCTGCATCTCAAACTCTGTGTAACAATACTTGATAGAAATAAAACCTGGCCAAGTCAACAGCCCACAAGCATTGGGTGATAGTGAAGAAAAAGCTTGTCTGACATCCTGAAGCAAGATACCATTGAGAATTCTAAAGGACATATTCTATGGCAAACAGGAGCTAATGGAAAGGCTGTGAAGCTCAGATTAATTCCATCACAGTTTTCATGGATGTTCAGCTTGATTTTGCTGTCCCCACATCATTTTTACATCTCCAACAGTTCAATTATGTTTTAAACATACCACCATTTCTGAAAAGAGACAACCACCTCTTTATGATAAAGAGGAAAAGAACCATGAGGATTGAGAGGGACAAAGTACTGATGAAACAGAAGGAAGCAGAGGGTAAGAGATGGGATTCAGCATAGAATCTGAAGGGGCAAGTATATTTTGAAGCAGAAGAAAAACAGTTGAAGGACTAGGGAAGGGGCAGTTATATAGATACAGAGCATAATTATGGTGTGTTTCTAGTGATTATTTCCAAATATATTTTAAAAAAATGAAGGAGCCGGGGGAGAGCTAGGGAAGAGGGAAAGCCAATAGGAATAAAAGTAAATTAGTTATTACATGCTTAATGATGAAACCATTTTCAATTTACAACTAGCCACTGGAAATACTCTGAGAAAGAAAACTGTTTTATTTACCAACGGAAATGCCACTTGCATCTGACTTTACTTCTTATATCATTCATCACTGATGCAAAAACTAGCAAGTATCAGCACAAATCTGGAAAATGCCACATGTTGCCTGCATCCTCCTGAGGCAGAAAAACTGGAACTGAAATAGTCAATTCAACATACGCATTCTAGCTCATGAAGACAGTCTCGTGAGATCAGTGTTTGAAACCTCTCTGTTTTGGGCCACCTGTGGAGCTACATAGAAAGATTATAGTCAACTAGAAGCAAATCTGTTGTTCAAGCCAGCTCAACTCCAGTCCTGTAAATATTGCTATAATGCAGCTGACCTTTGAGCCTCTTTGATTTTGATATAATTCATCGAGAATTTGTAATACATTGACTCATTCTGGGTGAAATTTATTTTTCCTAAACCTAAAAACCCTCTGACTTTCATTTCTACAAACTAGCTAACCAGATTATTTTTGAAGTGCATTCTGCAGAATAAATATTCAGGATTTTTTAAAGTGTTAAATTCAGGAATAAGCAAAGATGAACAGCTTTATTTCCTATGAAATTTCTAAGCTTTTTAAAATATATTAGTGCCTATTGTGATTTTCTTAAAGGCAGATACACTACGGCATGTTGACAAAAGTTATTTGACCTTGGAACCCCTTTTTCCTAGAACATATTTTGGGAAATATTAATTGAGCTTAAAATATGCCAGTACAGATTTCATTTATTTTGAGGCCATCTACACAGTACAACAGGCATTGTGCTAGCATGGTCTGAGGAAGCAGACCTAATTTCTGTCTGGGTAAGACACACATTAAGTTACAATTAATTTAATAATTTTGCATGTGCAAATTATTATAGGAAAAATGTGGGGAAATATAACCTGACCTGACAGGTGAAGGAATATTACTCAGCCATAAAAGGGAATGCATTTGAGTCAGTTCTGATGAGGTGGATGAACCTAGAACCTATTATACAGAGTGAAGTGAAAAATAAATATCATATTCTAATGCATATATACAGAATCTAGAAAAATGGTACTGAAGAATTTATTTACAGGGCAGCAATGGAGACACAGACATACAGAAGAGACCTATGGACATGGGGAGAGGGGAGGAGAGGGTGAGTGTATGAAAAGAATAACATGGAAACTTACACTACCGTATGTAAAATAGATAGCCAACGAGAATTTGCTATGTGGCTCTGGAAACTCAAACAGGGGCTCTGGGTCAGGTTGGATGGGGTGGGAGATGGGAGGGAGGTTCAAGGGGGAGGGGATATATGTATACCTATGACTGATTCATGTTGAGGTTTGACAGAAAACAACAAAATTCTGTAAAGCAATTATCCTTCAATTTAAAAAGAAATTTAAAAAAAGTAGAGCTAAATTGACCCTAGAATAAAGGCTGCTCTATGAACTCTCTTTAAAAAAAAGAAAGAAAAAATGAGTAGAAATGGTGGGGGTGGGGTTCGGGGGAGGTTGAAGTGGACACCTTGAAAGAATCAAGTTGATCCACAAATTCTACACAAGACATAAATCTCAGAGTGTCGTGCCAACACTAACGCCCTCTACTGCACATGTGCTGTGGGTCCTTCCTCTAGGACAAGGTAAGAGCAATATTATCAGTGGAAAAATAAAAATAAACAGATTGCTTAGAGTACCACTATCCAATAGTATTTAATGCATGCTACATATTAAAATTTAAATTGTCAAGTGACCACATTTTAAAAAATAAATGACATTACTTTTAATGTCTATTTTAAACTTGATACATCCAAAATATTATGGTTTCAGTGTTTAACTAATGGGAAGTAAATTATTATTAAGATATTTTACCTGTTTTTCATGCAAAGACTTTGAAATACAGTGCATAATTTAGACTTCCAGCAATCTCAGTTCAGGTTTGCCTCATTTCAAGTGTTTTACAGGCATATATGGTTGGTGGTTACTGTACTGAACAGCACAGACCTAAATCTAGGGCGTCTGAGTTTGTCAGCTGTGTATAAGAGTGGTCTAGGAAGAGAAAGAAAAATATCATATGACTCCTTTATATGTGGAATCTAAAAATAAAGACAAATGAACTTACAAAAGAGAAAGAGACTTACAGACTTAGACAATGAACTTACTGTTGCCAGGGGAAGGATGAAGGGAAGGGATAGTTAGGGGATTGGGGATAGACATGCACACACTGCTATATTTAAAATGGATAACCAACAAGGACCCACTGTAGAGCACATGGAACTCAACTCAGTGTTATGTGGCAACTCGGATGGGACGGGAGAATCAATACATTTATGGGTATGGCTGAGACCCTTTGCTGCTCACCTGAAACTATCACAACATTGTCTTAATTGGCTATACTCCAATGCAGAATAAAAAGTTTAAAAAAAAAAAAGAGTAGTCTAGGAAAGCCAGCATCTCAGGACCTTGAGATCATAAGAAGTTGCAGCCCCTCCAGATGGAGAAAGGGAGTCATCATTCCCTTAGGAAAGGAACCATAGAAGCTAAGTTTAGATGTGGCCCCTTGTAATCGTCCAGCGCTATTTTGGGGCCATCTTGTTTGTCAAATCACAGAATAAGATTGTTAATACCCAAAATATTTAATTAATGTATCTGTCTGCTGTCATTAAAATAATGTAGCTTTTTCAAGAGCTTAATTAGACTATGAGATAAACAGGAGCAACCTACTACAAGAACGTTCAGTCTTTCAAAGTCATTGACTGCCAGATGTCACCAATGAAAATCATATGCAAACTGATAAAGATCACTTCCATAATAGATCAATCATATTTAATAAAGGCATGCCAATTGTTAGAAATAATCCATCTACTTTACTTATTACAATAGATAGCAGCAAAAGAGTAGTCTATCTAAGAACTATAAACAGACAATGAAAGAGGGTAGCTCCTAGGTATAAAAGAGCTTGTTGTGAAAACCTACTAGTGCCAAAGGATATGCCAGTATGTGTATCTAGACCTTATACAAATAGGACACTATGTCATTTGTTTATGGTTATAGATTTTTTGGAGATCCAACTAGTCCATCCTAAAGGAGATCAGTCCTGGGTGTTCATTAGAAGGACTGATGCTGAAGTTGAAACTCCAATACTTTGGCCACCTCATGCGAAGAGCTGACTCATTGGAAAAGACCCTGATGCTGGGAGGGATTGGGGGCAGGAGAAGGGGATAAAAGAGGATGAGATGGCTGAATGACATCACCAACTTGATGGACATGAGTTTGAGTAAACTCTGGGAGTTGGGGATGGACAGGGAGGCCTGGCATGCTGCGATTCATGGGATCACAAAGAGTCAGACACGACTGAGTGACTGAACTGAACTGACTGATGGATTTTTTCATGTTACTCAATGACATAAAATACCTAGTTTTCCCAGATACTTTGCATAGAATAAAAACATTGTAATTCATAGATCTGAGTCATAAAAGGAAGATAGATCTCTTTCGGTCTTTTAAAGAGTAATTGGCTATGTTCCAGTTAAAACAAACCCAGAAATACTCAGAAGGCTTCTTTGGGGTAAGTGAGTACAGGGTAGATTTAGTCAGCTCAGAGATTAGAAGGTCTTGAAGACCTCATATGGTTAAGTCTCATCTGGTATATATACTTAATAAGTCTCTGAATTTCTCTTTTCAGTGTAACATTCAGGCCTTCTTTTCATATTTCTTAAGTGCTTCTGGTATCTCTCTATTTTAGAAGTGTGTGAAAAAACAAGACAGTGTATATTTTTTAATGGACACCTCTCACCTCTCCAGTGACTTCCACAGGATTCTTCCCTGTAGCCAAGATCTTCAGCTGGAGTCTGAGGGAAACGCTTTTCCAAATGCCTTCCCTGTTGGAAAACTGAGGCAGCTGGAAACCTGAGCACACCCCAGGCCACAACCTCCAAACAGAACTGTTTAACTCCAAACCTGGGGACTTGATATCCTTTTAGAGTAAACCTGATGAGGGAATTTCTGCAAGACTATTAACAAGGCTGACGACAACAATAGGACTGATATTCAGTATCTCTTGAACGCTTACTGCATGCAGGCCTTGAGCAAAGCTTGCCCCATGGGTCCCTAATTCTATTTGTACAACAACTTTTGAAGAAGGTATTCTGATTTTCCCCTGAGGAAATGTCAGGGTGAAAAGTCAATTATCCAAACTCACCTTGCTAGGAGTGATGGAGCTGGGGTTTGAACCCAGTCTGATTTCAGATCTCATGCAATTCTTGCTACATATACTGACTCTCACTTGTGAGGGAACGAAAATCCCACTTACAGTTCAAAATCAACTCAGACTCCACCAAAACCGTGTCTGTACCCATTCTGGATCTAAAACTCAGCTAAGTATCATTCCTCTTCTTTCTTTTTCCAATAATGTTTGCATTCCCCATTAACCTTACTTATTGCATTATATAGAGCATCTATCAACTTCTCAGTTGTCTCCCACTAGTTTAAAATTTCTTTAAGGCAACAGTTTTAACCTAGAAGTGATTTAATCCCCCAGGGCACACTCAGCAAGTCTGCAGAGTTTTCAGTTGTCACTGCTGGCAGAGTGGTGCTACTGGGCATTTAGTGAGCAGAGGTCTTTTTGTTGTTTGTTGTTGTTTAATCACTACATCGTGTCTGACATTCTTGTGACCCCCATGGATTATAGCCCACAAGCCTCCTCTGTCACTGGGATTTCCCAGACAGAATACTGGAGTGGGTAGCCTATCCCTTCTCCAGGGGACCTTCCCGAACCAGGGTCTCCTGCATCGCAGGCAGATTCTTTACCAGCTGAGCTGCCGAGAAGCCCCTGTTTTTTACAGGTCAGAAAAAGCAGGTCTCAAAAACTGGTGTCAGGACACTCTGCAGTAGGGACTTTCTTGCTTTTCCTGCAGAGGTAGTGGAATCTAAGCAAGCCGTCCTGTGAGAACTCGCAACAGAAAAAAGTGATTTTTTTCATTGAAAACAAGTGAAATAGGATCAAGAACCATAATCGGTTCAATTCAATTGCTCAGTCGTGTCCGACTCTTTGTGACCACATGAACCACAGCACGCCAGGCCTCCCTGTCCATCACCAACTTCTGGAGTCCACCCAAACCCATGTCCATTGTATCGGTGATGCCATCCAACCATCTTATTCTCAGTCGTCCCCTTCTCCTGCACCCAATCCCTCTGAGCATCAGGGTCTTTTAAAATGAGTCAGCTGTCCGCATCAGGCGGCCAGAGTATTGGAGTTTCAGCTTCAACATCAGTCCATCCAATGAACACCCAGACTGATCTCCTTTAGGATGGACTGGTTGGATCTCTTTGCAGTTCAGGGGACTCTCAAAGAGTCTTCTCCAACACCACACTTCAAAAGCATCAATTCTTCTGCACTCACCTTTCTTTATAGTCCAACTTTTACATGCATACACGACCACTGGAAAAACCATAGCCTTGACTAGACTGACCTTTGCTGGCAAAGTAATGTCTCTGCTTTTTAATATGCTGTCTAGTTTGGTCATAACTTTCCTTCCAAGGAGCAAGTGTCTTTTAATTTCATGGTTGTTGTCACCATCTGCAGTGATTTTGGAGCCCAGAAAAATAAAGTCAGCCACTGTTTCCACTGTTTCCTCATCTATTCACCAAGAAGTGACGGGACTGGATGCCATGATCTTAGTTTTCTGAATATTGAGATTTGAGCCAACTTTTCCACTCTCCTCTTTCACTTTCATCAAGAGGCTCTTTAGTTCTTCTTCACTTTCTGCCACAAGGGTGGTGTCATCTGCATATCTGAGGTTATTGATATTTCTCCCAGCAATCTTGATTCCAGCTTGTGCTTTGTCCAGCCCGGCGTTTCTCATGATGTACTCTGCATATAAGTTAAATAAGCAGGGTGACAATATACAGCCTTGGCATACTCCTTTTCCTATTTGGAACCAGTCTGTTGTTCCATGTCCAGTTCTAGCTGTTGCTTCCTGACCTGCAGACAGGTTTCTCAAGAGGCAGGTCAGGTGGTCTGCTATTCCCATCTCTTTCAGACTTTTCCACAGTTTATTGTGATCCACACAGTCAAAGGCTTTGGCATAGTCAATAAAGCAGAAATAGATGTTTTTTTGGAACTCTCTTGCTTTTTCAATGCTCCAACAGATGTTGGCAATTTGATCTCTGGTTCCTCTGCCTTTTCTTTTAAAACCAGCTTGAACATCTGGAAGTTCACAGTTCACGTATTGCTGAAGCCTGGCTTGGAGAATTTTAAGCACCACTTTACTAGCGTGTGAGATGAGTGCATTTGTGCAGTAGATCGAGCATTCTTTGGCATTGCCTTTCTCTGGGATTGGAATGAAAACTGACCTTTTCCAGTCCTGTGGCCACTGCTGAGTTTTCCAAATTTGCTGACATATTCAGTGCAGCACTTTAACAGCATCATCTTTTAGGATCTGAAATAGCACAACTGGAATTCCATCACCTCCACTAGCTTTGTTCATAGTGATGCTTCCTAAGGCCCACCTGACTTCACATTCCAGGATGTCCGGCTCTAGGTGAGTGTGAGTGATCACACCTTCGTGATTATCTGGGTCATGAAGATCTTTTTTGTACAGTTCTTCTGTGTATTCTTGCCACCTCTTCTTAATATCTTCTGATATTAATATCTTAATGTCACTGGAGATGGGAATGGCAAACCAGTTCAGTATTCTTACCTCGAGAACCCCATGAACAGTATGAAAAGACAAAAAGATAGGACACTGAAAGATGAACTCCCCAGGTCAGTAGGTGCCCAATATGCTACTGAAGATCAGTGGAGAAATAACTCCAGAAAGAATGAAGGGATGGAGCCAAAGCAACAACAATACCCAGTTGTGGATGGGACTGGTGATAGAAGTAAGATTCGATGCTATGAAGAGCAATATTGCATAGAAACCTGGAATGTTAGGTCCATGAATCAAGGCAAATTGGAAGTGGTCAAAAAGGAGATGGCTAGAGTGAACATTGACATTCCAGGAATCAGCAAACTAAGATGGACTGGAATGGGTGAATTTAACTCAGAATACCATTATATCTAGTACTGTGGGCAGGAATCCCTTAGAAGAAATGGAGTAGCCATCATAGTCAACAAAAGATTCTGAAATGCACGACTTGGATGCAATCTCAAAAATGACAGAATGATCTCTGTTCATTTCTAAGGTAAACCACTCAATATCACGGTAATCCAAGTCTATGCCCTGACCAGTAACGGTGAAGAAGCTGAAGTCGAATGGTTCTATGAAGACCTACAAGACCTTCTAGAACTAACACCCAAAAAATATGTCCTCTTCATTATATGGAACTGGAATGCAAAAGTAGGAAGTCAAGAAACACCTGGAGTAACAGGCAAATTTGGCCTTGGAGTACAGAATGAAGCAGGGCAAAGGCTAACAGAGGTCTGCCAGGAGAATGCACTGGTCATAGCAAACACCCTCTTCTAACAACACAAGAGAAGACTCTACACATGGACATCACCAGATGGTCAACATCGAAATCAGATTGATTATATCCTTTGCATCCAAAGATGGAGAAGCTCTACACAGTCAGCAAAAACAAGACCAGGAGCTGACTGTGGCTCAGATCATGAACTCCTTATTGTCAAATTCAGACCTAAACTGAGCAAAATGGGGAAAACCACTAGATCATTCAGGTATGACCTAAATCAAATCCCTTATGACTATACAGTAGAAGTAAGAAATAGATTTAAGGGACTAGATCTGATAGACAGAGTGCCTGATGAACTGTGGATGGAGGTTTATGACATTGTACAGGAGACAAGGGAGCAAGACCATCCCCAAGAAAAAGAAATGCAAAAAGGCAAAATGGCTGTCTGAGGAGGCCTTACAAATAGCTGTGAAAAGAAGAGAGGCAAAAGGCAAAGCAGAAAAGGAAAGATATTCCCATTTGAATGCAGAGTTCCAAAGAATAGCAAGGAGAGATATGAAAGCCTTCCTCAGGAATCGATGCAAAGAAATAGAGGAAAACAGTAGAATGGGAAAGACTAGAGATCTCTTCAAGAAAATTAGAGATACCAAGGGAACATGTCATGCAAAGAAGGGCTCAATAAAGGACAGAAATGGTATAGACCTAACAAAAGCAAAAGATATTAAGAACCATAATGGACAATTCTTATTCAAGAGCAAGAAAGTGTTTCTTACAAAAGGCATTGAAAAGTGTCCGTTAAATCTCATTGGCTTATTAAGATAACCTACCCAGACTCTTTTGTTTACTTATTTATTTGTTTTTATTTACTTATTTATTTGTTTGTTTTTATTTACTTATTTATTTGTTTGTTTACTTATTTATTTATTTTTATTGAAGTACAGTTAACTTACATGGTTCTTAATTCCTGTGATATAGCAAAGTGCTTTGGTTATATACACATTCTTTTTTAAACATTCTTCTCCATCCTGGTTTATCGTAGGATTTTTCTAATTAGAGGATAATTGCTTTACAATGCTGTATTAGTTTCCTCTGCACAACAATGTGAATCAGCTATAAGTATACATGTATCCTCTTCCTCTTGAGCCTCACTCCCCCCAATTAATGTTTTGTTTGATAGCAATCTAATATTCTAATATTGGTAGAATAATGGTAATCTGATGTCCCTCATGAACTATGACCTGTAGTACTCTTTTCTTAGCTTAAATCTCCTTCTTCTTAGCTGCTCAGTCTTCCTTTCTGGACTAAGATTTGAATAACATGTTACTCTGATGTTTTATTTTTGATAAATAAGAATATGTCATAAGATCATAGTTTTCCCCTTTGCGATATTTTTCAAATCTTTGGGACTTTGGAGCAAGAAATGTGAATCTGGTCAGTAAAGCAGCAGAAATTAGCTGATAAGTAGTGGTCTGAGTAGTTGCAAGAAGCTGGGAGGTTAAAAGTTTGAGTTCCATGTGGTTCTAGTGGTAAAAAAAAACCTGCCTGCCAATGCAGGAGACATAAAACAGATTTAATCCCTGGTTTGGGAAGATCCCCCTGGAGGAGGAAATGGCAACCCACTCCAGTATTTTTGCCTGGAGAATTCCATGGATAGAGGAGCCTGGCAGGCTACAGTCCATGGAGTTGCAGAGTCAGACACAACTGAATCGACTTAGCACACAGCACTGACAAGGAAGCTCAGGACCTGAGGGACCAAGAACCTGTATGAAGGAAAGGACACTTTCAAATAAAAGATACTGGGACTGTGGCATACCTACATGAGAAAAAAAGAGAATCTTGAACTTTATTTTGTATCATACCATTTAAAAAACCCATCCAGATGTATTTTAGTTTTAAATATAAAATTTAAAATGAAAAGCTTCTAAAAGACAACAGGAAACTATATTAAGAATGAAAAAAAATTTTAAGCAGGTCCCTTTAGAAGAAAAGATTGATCAATTGGGCTACATTAAAATTAACAACTTCCTTTTTTTCTCAGAAGACACCTTTAAGAAAGTGAAAAAGGTAAGTCCCAAAGTAAAAGATTTTCAAGTTTTATATTCAACAAAGGACTTGTATCTGGAAAGTAAAAACAGTTCTTCCAAATCAGTAAGAAAAAATAGACAACCCAATTGAAAAAAATGAACAAAAGACTTACACAGATGCCTTATAAAAGATGATATCAAATGGACAATAAACATGAAGATGTATCAAAATCATTATTTATCATGGAAACGCCAGGTACAACTACACTAACACAATAATGGCTAATATTTTAAAAGAATAGCACCAAATGTTTGTGAGATTGTGAGTAACTCAGTCTTACACACTGTTCGAAAAATGGGAATTGGTACTTCTACTGTTTGGCAATATAGGCTTTTACATTAAATATATACATAACTTAGGATCAAGCACTTCTACTCCTATCTTTCCACACTGCAGAGATGCAAAAATATGTTCATCAAAAGGCATTCATAATAACGTTTATTATAACACTATTTGGAATACCCCCTAACAGGAAACAACACAAATGCCTTTTAACAGAATTGACTAAGAAATCATAGTATATTCAGACAAGGTAATATTAAATAAGAATAAGGATGAAATGCTATAATATTAACAGTGTTAGTAATAAGAATGAAATATAGCAACACTGATAATCTTAATGAAGGAAAGAAAGCAAATACAAGGGCACACAGACTATGCAACTTCATTTATTTCAAGTTCAAACACATATAGAATTAGTTAGTGGCAAAGATGTCAAGATAGCAGTTACCTTTGAGAGAGATGGTAGGGACTGCAAAGAATATAAAGGAGGATTCTGGGCTGTTGGTAATGTTCTTTCTTGACCTGAATAGTAGTAGTATAACCACTAATGAAAACAGTTCAGTGAGCTGTACACTTATGATGTGGGCACTTTCCCTCTGTGTGTTATATTTTAGCACAAAGTTTATGCTCTAAAAATTCCATTACAAATCAGATGAAAAAACAATGTTCATGTCTTAGGCAAAGCCCTTAGAGACTGTATAAGATAATCAGTCTGCAAAAAGAAACTCTGACCTCAATATATTATTTGTTTAGATCAAGACAAAATCTTAATTTCTTCTTTCTATTACATATTTTTACCACTTGACATTACAGTGTTTGTTAACTTATTTATTACCTGTTCCCGCCCCCCAACTAGCATACAAACTATGTGAAGGCAAAGAGTTTGTCTCATCTATTCACTGCGGTAAACTCAGCACCGAAAATAGTACATAAAAATTCCTTAATAAATCTTTACTGAATGAATGAATTGGTCATTACTGGTCATTGATGATTTCATTTTGTTTGAGTTTCACACACACAGAACCTTACAGAAACCTCACAATAATTCCAGAGCTTAAACAATTTGCATGCGGTGGGCAGTAAGTAAATTGAAAAGTTAAAAGTTCTGAAAGATAACCCCTTAATCTTGCTTCATAGCTACAATGGAAGAAGACCATAAAGCATTATAAAGAATTCTTTTGGTTGAAGGGCGTATCTTGCCAATCAGAATATTCTCTATACAATGTTTAGTTTTATAAAGGGAGAAAACTGTTTTTCCTGCCACTCAGACAAAAAGGAAAATATGGCTCAAAGGCTATAGGATAATGCCATTATTTGGACTGGACTAATATCCAGAGTGATGTGACCATCTGCTGACTGATTTGTATCCCTACCTAAAGCACATTGGGAAGGTGAAGTAATATAAGGAAATCAATAAGAACATTCCCTTTATGAAACAGGTGATATGAGCCCTTTCCTTTCAGGCCACTGGCCCCAGAGGATGTGACCTTTGGGCTCACATACAACCCATGGGCATGACTCAAAGAATCGGGCACTATTGAAGCAACAGAGCAAGCAAGCAAACAGCGGGGAGAGGAAGCCAGAGAGCTCAGGGAGGTCTGTGCAGACTGCCCGGTGAGGGGTGAGCCTGGGATAGCAGCCCTGGATGGGCGAGCACAGACAGAAGGAGCAACAGTGGGCAGAGCATCACAGGAGACCATGAATCATTCAGTATCAAGAGTAAAGGTGAGGAAAAAATGGAGCAGAAGGAGAAAGCTAGCAATCAGAGCTGTTGCAAGAGAAATGGGGAAATGCACACGTGTCCATCCAGATCCAGGGAAGCCAAGCCCACTTACTGAACTGAGTATTGAATAAAGACTGAATCACCTGAATAAGAAGAAATGGGAAGAGGAAAGAGGTGAAGGGGTGAGGAAAAGCAGGAAAGGCAGCAGGAAAAATGGTCATTGTCCAATGACCTCACTGAGGGGGCAGAGCTAAAGGTATATGTGCTGAAATTGTGATATCATTGATGTCTAATACAGTTACTTCATAAGTGCATTTTAAGCTAATTCTAAAGAATATTAGTAAGTCTCCAAAAAGCTTTCTAAAAGACCATTAGTTTATATTATTTTAATTATGAAATCCTGGAGGACTGATGCCCAGTAAGGCTATACATAACAAAGGCATGTACCTTCCCTACCTGGCAGAGAGAAAATGGGAGTGTTAACATGGTAAATTCCCTAAATAGGAGTGGTTTGAGGAACGCCTGTGATCAAGGTTGTGTCTGAAGGATATCCTTCACAACACAAGCAGAATAGAACCTGATACATCCATCTGCTTCATTTGTACCCTTAGTCCAGGCAGCCAGGGTTTGGTCTTTATTCATGGCATAAATATGACTCAAACTCAGTATTCAAAATTGTGTTGGATCAATAGACACTGCTAAGAATTCAAAATTAAAACTAATATTAGAATTGGTTAGAGCCTTCCTTTCTTTAAATGCAGACTCACGAAAAATATACCCTAGGTAGGTTGTTATGGTTCCAAACTGAATGTTTTTTTCCATAGAAGTTAAAATGTTAATGAAATGTCATTACCAGGGGCAAGGGAAAGGAAAGGATTAAACAAACTACTGTTGTAGAACTCTGACTTAAGGGACAATATCCATGATGAACCTATTATCTCTTTTTCCAGGCAAGATATTTACTGAATCCACTTTTTAAACCAGCCAAAATTGCAAAATGCAATTCATTCTTTAAATAATTGGAAATCAGTATTGTGAATGGATTTTGATTGCTAGAAAAAAAAATTTAGCTTTTTCTTATTAGCAAGGCACAGCTGAAATGAAGATGGAAGACAAATAAAATATGAACTTGTTAATGGACCCTGGAAAAATAAATGAGGTTTTCTTAATTTCTTAGTGACTGTAGAGACAGTGTTTATGTCACAATAGAAAAGACAGTTCTGGCAAAACTCTGCAAAGTAAGTGGGAAACATATAGAAATAGGTATTGAATTAGGTTATTTTTTTCTCCTCCCTAACAACTTCTTGAAAAGGACTTTTAAAAATAAAAAACTAAATACTTATTCAGAGTTGATTTTTCTTGTAGTTGTTGAAGTCTTAAATATTCAGGATACATACCGGTTCATTGATTCCAGAGGCAAATAGACTTTCAAGTTTTATAATTTGGTATAAATAGTTGAGTCTTAAATCTGGAAATATATCTAAAGAAAGGACTCTGCTCCACAATCAACCTTTAACTGTATATATAGATTGGGGTTGGTTCCTTAGCTTCTGAGAGTTCATTTACTCATTTGTTAAGTGGAGAAAATAATACCATCCAACTCAATACTCATTGTGAAAATCAAATTAATAACAGAAGGAATAGGCTGTTGAAAGTGATTTTTCTTATTTCTAGCATCTTGTTCACTAGCTGAGCAGTTGTTGACCTGCAGGGGCTTGTGTGTCCACTGCTGGGCTGCCACCTGAGTGAAGAATGATGAGACTGTGCTATTAGGCTTCTCCAGGAAAACAAAACCAATAGATCTACCTACCTATCTATCTATCTTTATATTTGTTATTGTTCAGTCGCTCAGTCATGTCCAACTCTTTGCAATGCAGCGGGCTGTAGCCCTCCAGGCTCCTCTGTCCTTGGGGTTTCCCAGGCGCGTGCAAGTCACTCAGCCATGTCCAACTCTTGGTTACCCCATGACAAAAAACAACACAAACAACCAAAACACCCCCACCATTGACTGAGTGGCTCATAAACAACAGAAATATATTCTTCACAATTCTGGAGGCTGGAAGTCCAAAATCAAGGTGCCAGCAGATTCAGAGTCTGGTATTTGCCTGCTTCCTGGTTCACAGATGGACATCTTTTCACTGGGTCCACACACATCAAGAAATGAGGACGCTCTCTGGTCTCTTTTATAAGGGCACTAATCCCATTCGTCAGAGTTGCACTCATAACCTAATCACCTCCCAAAGTCCTCACCTCCTAGATCACTACATTCGGCATTAGGACTTTCAGACGACACAAATGTTCATTTCTAGCAGATGCAATGCAAATGTGCCTCCTCCAGGACACACTGCATGTGTGTGTGCTAAGTCGCTTCGGTCATGTTCCAGTCTTTGTGACCCCATGGACTGTAGCCCACCAGGCTGCGCTGTTCATGGGATTCTCCAGGCAAGAATACTGGAGTGGGTTGCCGTTTCCTTCTCCAGGGGATCTTCCCAACCCAGGAATCAAACCCACTTCTCTTACATCTCCTGCATTGGCCAGTGGGTTGTTTAACCACGGGTACCACCTGGGAAGCCCTCCAGGACACACACAAATGACCAGTGAAAATTTGTAGGTTTACTACACAGAGGATATATACAATCTGACTGCAAGAGTCTCAGGGATATAAGAAATATGATGATTTTCCACTAATCTGCTCTTCTCTTTCAACACCCAGAATCATCTTTAGGTACAGGAAAGAGGGGCCACTGATCTGAATCCTGCAAATGTCTCCTTCCCAGCTCCATCCTCCTGAGGATAGACTGTCCTGCAGGTGTGCATACCATACACTGAGAAGTGGCCACGGTTAGCTGATTGTAGAAGCTGTGCTAAAAGCTTGGATAATGGGCTAAGTTAACTGTATTTGTGGGTATAAGTCCCTCAAAGAGCCAAAGGTAAGAAGAGAAAGAGGTGGGTCATCTCATTGGAGTATAGAACTTCCTGGAGTCTGAAATTTCTAACTTCAGATTTAGCTTTCCAAAATATTATGAAGATCCATTTGTCAAAGAAAGAAGACAGGAAATAATTTTATATTACAGTTTGTTGCCTTGATTTGTAACTGTAAGTTACAAATGCTGCGATATCTTATTTCAGATCACAAAGGAAGCAGGGGTATATCATAGTATATTCTCATTGTCTTCAGTTTTTTCCTTTTCAGAGTGTTGGCTAACCCCCATTTAGGTAATTGATAGTATCGAATTAAACTACCTTTGTGGTTTTAATTTGTCATGGCATTTTTCAATGTTCTTACTCACCAAGAGTTAGATGAAATATTTTCTAAGTGTATCATTTTGTAAAGCTCTCCAGAGTGAAACACAAGATTAGTATAAGGTCATAATCATGATGATAAAAGCATAGTCTTAAATTTATGTTCAAAGTTTCTATAATGATTTGAGACAAAAACTTTTGTCATTATAAAATGTGATCAGTGGAGAAGCATGTCATTCAAACTAAACTGATTAGGAGATTGATGTTCTCTACTTTGACTTTACAATGCTTTTGCTAAATTTTCAAGCCCATCTCCAAAACAGATCCATCAGGCGCTTGCTAGTCAATTTCCCCATCAGTGAATGCCTGTTTTAAGAAATGTGGGTCCCACACCCCTTACTGAGTGGGCAGCGTGCCATCTCCCCCTCGGCCTAGCTGACTAGATGAAGATGGTCACCTGATTTGAGCTGAACCAAGTAGCAATTCTTTCAAAAATAGTCTCAAGAGACTTGTGGACACAGGGAGGGAAGGTGAGGGTGGGGCAAGCTGAGAAGTAGCACTGACAAATACACACTGCAGTGTGTGAAGCAGACAGCTAGCGGGAAGCCGCAGGGAACTCAGCCTGGTGCTCTGCGATGGCCTGGAGGGGACAGAAGGAGGAAGGGAGGGTGGGAGGCCCAGAGGGAGGGATATATGTATGCCTCTAGCTGATTCATGTTGTTGTGCAGCAGAAATAACACAACACTGTAAAATAACTATTCTGCATTTTAAAAATAAATTTGAAAAGATTAGATTAAAATACATAGGTTTAAGGACTCTTATCAGTCTCTGCTGGGCCCTTGATCTGATGCAGGGTGCAATGCCAAGGTGAGGGTAACGACCTGTGTTATGAGAGAGTGGAGCATAGGAAGTCTACCTGCAAACAGAACCGTGAAGCAGACAGACAGACAGACAGAGGTCTTAGCAGAGATCCCTTACCGCCCACAAGACTGAAAGAGAAAAAAAGAGACAGAGATACTGCTTGGATTTCTGTTACTTTCCCAATCCTGCTTTCAGATCAAGTGACTGAGAGCTGCATTTGCTCTTTTGGGTTCTAAAAAGATGTCCTTGGATATTTATAATAAATTAGATAGCTTACTTAAACTAATTTAAGTGGTATTAAAAGCAATCACCTTTCAATAAAAATAGATTTTACCACCTCTAATTCTGTAATTCTATGATGGCATTTTGTATACAACCCACATGCAGAAACGAATTTAAACTTCACGACAATCCTATAATATAAATAGTATTAGAATCACCACTTTACAAATGAGAAAATTGAGGTACAGAGAAATTATGTAACTTGTCCAATGTCATTCAACTAGTATTGAAGGTCATTCAGTTAAGAATCAAAAACAGATTGTGTGGCTCCAGGATCTATACTCTAAGGAACTATATACTTCACAGCATATCGATCATTTTTCTATGATTCAAATAACCATATTTTAGAGGAGGCTCATAGTAACTCATAATTTATTTAGTAACTGCATTAAGCAAAATAAATAAAACAATACAGCCATGAGAAGGAGCCTGAGAAAACCATTAGCATTTGGAATTATGAGTTTGTTATGCAGATTAAAGTCATAAAACCTTTAACCTTTCTTTATAGAATGCCTCACTGACCATCCTTTCTCAGAGGAGTTACAAAGAAGATTGATGTATGATAAAATCATTATGAAAATTAGGGTATTTATTTTAATTTTCCAATGAATAAGCAAACATGAACTAGAGGGTAATAAGACCAAATATTTATTAAGCACCCAAGAGAGTCTGGATAACAGTTCCCACACGGCTGAGAATCTCTTTCCAGTTAAAATAATTTCTGTATATTGCCTTCTTTCTACTATATCATTTATTTACTTAACATGAGACATAAGAAGCTAAGACTACTGTGAGATTACATTGAAATTTTAAAAGTTTAGGAGTTCAGGTTTTTTTTTTTACTAAAATTTACACCATTCTGAGATAAAGCTAAACACAATCTCTAAAAGTAGGTTTTAAAATGTTAATGACCAAGAACATAACAGCAATAAACAATGCTATGTTTTGGATCAGTAAGAATTAGATAATACTAATCTGCTGTTTACACTCTGAGCCCAATTCTGTGAGGTACAGGAAGAATAGAGCGCAAAATTCCTGCCAGTAAAAGTGTACAATCTGGCTTGGAAGACAAAAGAGATCTGCAGGAAACAAACACAGGCTGATAAATGAGGGTATGTTTTGTTATTTATTCATGCTCCCAACTCATTAAAAAATATATCTGGTCATCTTCAAAGAGCAGCATTTAATCCAGCCATACATTGTGTGGCACAAAATAAGCGTCTAACAGAGAAGGGTGAGAATGGGGATGCGATGGTCGAGGATGATATCTTCTAGCAAGAAAGTAAGTCTTGACCTTATCCTCCAAGATGAGTATTTCAATAAACAGAAAGAAGGGAAGAATCCATCCAATTTCAGAAAAGCAGCATAAACATAAGCTCGGAGGCAGGCAGTATTACACTGTGATTGTCCTTCCAACATCCATTTTTGCTATACATTGGAAGATAATATCCCCAGTTCCAGGAATGCACCAGGCCCAGGCAAACAGGGAAAATCCATCTTTTTTCCACAGTTACTGGCCAAATTATCCAGGCCTAAACCAATCAGTAAATGTTATTCACTGGTCTGAGTGGTTTAAAGGAAGACTCAATATTGTTGTGGGAAAAAATGCTTTCTTACACTGGCCACAGCAGAGCTTGGACCTCTGGTTATCTAAAGTAATCTTAAGTACTGAAACATGAAAAGTGTGATTCTTAATACTCATGGGAAATAGAGATGTTTTCTACTGAGAAAATACTGTCAGTTTGTAATGTCACTGATTTGTGATTCTACCCACAGTCCTTAAAATATAACGTCTATAAAGAGGAGTTTTGTGTTCTGGTTGTATAATATTCTCATTGATAACATATATCAAGAATGAAGAAAATACACTGGGGGATTTGCAAAGCCTGTCTATTGTGTATAATACTGACCAAGGTACTTGACTTCAAAGATTATCATTTCATTAAAAGTGAAATACAATGTTTTTGTCCCTCTGACTCACAGATTTTGGGAATTATTGTCCATTAAAGGAGGATGTAGTGGTGATGCACAATAAGCTTTTAAGAATAAGCATAATCGCACTAAAGTGAAAATCACTACTAAGCCAGTTAATAGCCAAATTTATATTCCTTTTTTGGTTTGTTTTTTTTTCTTTTATATTCCTCTTTAATAAATAGCTTTGCTAATGTGTTCTAATTTCAAAAACACCCAGAACACTAGGCTTCTTTAACCAGAGTTCCTCTGAATCATTTTCTTTTCCAACATAGTTGAAATATTTGGAATGGCTCAAGATAGAGTAAAAAGAGTAAATTTATAAAACTCCTACTTCAAATAAGGAAAAATATGATACAACTAATCTATATTCTTTGGAATGAAAGTCAGTTACAATATTACTTTGAGTAGCTGAATTTCTTATTTTTCTCTTGAAATCTAAACAGTCCTTTCATAACTTGTAGTGATTTTTAACTGAAATTTAGGTCAACTGACTGTCCTCCTTTTCCTCCTATTCTAGTTTCCAAATCTCTAAGTTTCATCAATTCATTTTCTGTCAGCACAATATATAAATATACAAAATCAATACTCAATTTGATAGACACAGGACTAATTTTAACAATTGTTATCTCAATCAAACCCTATTCCAAATGTTATTTTTATTTTAAATGTCCTATATTAGTGTTATTAAAGTTATTTTCATTTCACTCTCAGCACCTCTCTCGCTTCATGTAGTCAATAATAGTTTGTCTGTTTTTTCTTATTTTTCATTTGGAAATATTTGCCATTGAAGAAGGAGCACCAATTGATGCTTTTTTTTTTCACCTCAATTAATCCTTCAAAAAAATTAATGTATGGATATAACTTCTTATCTCCTGAAAAGAATTCTAATTAATCTTCATGGGCCAACAGCTCTGGTATATTAGACTTCCATAATATGCTTAGATTATGGACATATTTTAAAAGAAAAAATTTAAGTCAATAATTTCTTTCAATCTTTAAAAAATTAGTTTTCCAAACTCCTAATCTCCTTAAAAGAAACATGAAATCTAAAACTTTACAAGAAAGAGAAATTTTATTTTTTTCAAAAGGTTTTCATATAATATCTTTCTGAACTTCCTAAAATCACCAAACAACCTGTTAGTAAAGCCAAGCTAGGTTCATCTGGACCATTGCACTAAGGTAGAATACCACTTTGACAGAGTGTTAGCAGTATCTCAGAAAAAAACACATCAGAAGTGCAATATCTATAATACTTTGGAGTTTGAGCTCAACTGGGTGAAGATGAGTCTTTCAAGGCAGAGAACTAATTAAGGTTCAATAAAAATGTGTGATATAATTGCTTAAATTGGTAGACATAGTCAAGAAAGGGTCTTGAAGAGACTCTTGGAAAGTAAACCCCTGTTTGCTTCAGAGAAGTTTGCCCAGGTAAGCAAATTGTTTCCAATAAATTGATCTATAGGATATTCCTGAAGCAAACACTGAAGTTGTTTATTGGTTTATAGTTGTATCTCTCCAAGGCAAAATTTTCTTAGAATAAACAACTAATTCAGATTGACATCACTAGTCTAAAATATTATTGAAGTCCTGTGGACACAGATGGTCATCCTCAATCTTTCCTTTTGATCATTCTTCAACCTGTCCTGGATGGTTATCATATAAGGGGAAATAGTTAAATAGATGTTTGCAGAACATCTATTAAATATCAGGGTTCTGTTGTTCATCATTTCAACAATTACACACACACACCAAATTTTCTCATTCTTTCTGTTGGATTATCCTTTGATGGAATGGTGCCTATGAAAGGCACTAAAGATTCTAAAGGTTACATACTTGATATTATAACACGGTCAAATTCCTAGAATATGATGATCAGATTCTACTGTCCATCTCTTAGTCAAAACCCAAGGGTGATCTAATTAAAACAAAAAAAAACAGATGGCATCCACAAAAAAACCTCCTACTGGATATCAGTGTATCAGCTAAACTGCCTAATTTTAACATTTTCTTTGTTTCCTGGACCATCTTAATAATATTAAAATTCTTAGAAATATCTATAGGAAAGTAAGTGCAATATTCTTTTTGAAAGTGATATTTATAACACCTCTGCAGCTCAGTTATGTCTAGGACTTTTTATTTTTTGAATAGAGAAGGAGCTCTAAGGATTTCTGACATTACATAACTCCCCTTTCAATCTCGGAACCATGGTGTGTTAAGATTTTCTTCACCATCCATTCCTCCAGTAGAGTGATATGAAGAGGCTTAAGGACAAAAAAGAAATCATCCTTAATTTGCCTTGAATATTTATCTCAATAGGACTTCAGTTTTGGGGTTTGTTTGTTTGTTTGCCTTCTTGAAACAAGCTATAGAATCATCTTGTTTTCTGAGAGCATCAAATAGTGGACCAAAACAGTCTCAGTGGTATCAGAGACTCCTGACTACATGAAAAAGGCATCAATTCACTAAGATAAAGAGTATCTGTCTGATTTGTTGGCAGTAGTCAGTAGCCTTTTGTGCCACATTTAATATCTATGCTAGGGGACTGCCCAATGACAAATTCTTAGGCAAAATACCCATGTGTGGATGCCAAGATTTATTATATAGTTTCAGCAGTATTCAAAAGTATCGGGTACTAGGTGGGAGAATATATAGTAAAGATGTCATGAAATAGATGAAATGTTCTATCTTGTAGGAAATCCAAAGATTTCCTACATGATAAACATTGTTTGTAAGGTCTATAAACTTGAGGCAGGTGTTAAATAAATTATATGTGTTCCCCTTCTGAGTCTTATCTCTGTAAGAGCTCAGTTATAAAGAGATGTGCTCCTACAAGTGATACCTGGGTCCTCCCTTTCTATCTTCCTAGGTGTTTTAGTTTTTGATTATCTGCTTGATGTGCTACCCTCTTACAAAAAAACAACAATAACAACAGAACCTGTATGTTAGAGATGGAATCAAATGATTCATGAAATCACATTTTTTATTATAAGCAATTGGAACTAAATGGAGCTAGTTGATAGAGAAAACAGTTTCAAACTCAACCATTGGTTCAATTGTATATTCTACCCAAATCCAAATCATGAACAAATTACATTCAGGTATTGGACTTATACTTAGGCATGAATAAGATGGCAAAAGGCAATATTGATCATAGAGAACTTTTAAATAACACAAACAACATTAAGTGTGTTTCTTTAAAATTCAGAATTTTAACTAGAAAAAAAAGGAGGGAAATGGCTAAAAACAAACAAACAAACAATGAAAGCATGCAGATTAAAGAATGACAATCTTTATGCCTCCAATCCTTAAAGTCTTTTCCACAGCTCGAGAGTAGAAGCCATCCATATTATGCAGCTGTCCATTGATGAGGTCAATAACCTCATGGAGAGGTCCACTGATGAGACAAGAAGGGCTCCCAGCCAATAGTCACGTGAATAATCTTGGAAATGGACAGTCTAGTCAAGCCAAGACTTCACATGATGGCAGCCCCAATTGGTATCTTGATTGGAACCTTATGAGAGACTCAGATCCAAAATCACCAGCCAGGTCATTCTCAATTCTTGGCCTCAGAAACTACGGGAAATAACAAATGCTTACTGTTTTGAGTCACCAAATCTGGGATCATTTGTTAAATAAGTTGTTCCTCAGCAGTAGATAACTTGGAGCTTCCCCAGTGGCTTGTTGCTGCTGCTGCTAAGTCGCTTCAGTCGTGTCCGACTCTGTGCGATCCCATAGACGGCAGCCCACCAGGCTCCCCCGTCTCTGGGATTCTCCAGGCAAGAACACTGGAGTGGGTTGCCATTTCCTTCTCCACCCCCATGGCTTAGCAGGTAAAAAAAAAAAAAAATCCACCTGCAATGCAGGAGACACAGAAGTCTTGGGTTCAATTCCTGTGTCAAGAAGATCCCCTGGAGAAGGAAATGGCAACCCAGTCCAGTATTCTTGACTGAAAAATCCCATGGGCAGAGAAGCCTGATGGGCTATAATCCGTAGAGTCACAAAGAGTCGAACATGGCTGAGCAGCTAAGTACTATGGGTAAGTAATATTGAGGGTGAAATTCTGTGTCTTTTTAACTAGAATACATAAATCCAGGGACCCCAAGAGTATAACTGCTGTTATAACGGCTGGAAGTATCTGATGAAGTTCTTTGCAACATGGCTCCAAACAGTTTTCTTCTCCCCTCTTTTGTCTTGTCCTAAAGAGGAAACCTCCAGGCTTTAGGCCATATAGAGCTTCTTGGGAGGATGTAAAGAAAAAAGAACTTAAATCTACTGCAATAAGACTGAATATATAGCATGAATACTTTGCAGTGATTTTCCATGTATGTCTGAAGTACAGTCCAAAATCAAGGAGCAGTATCATAGGGTAACTTGTAACAAGTTCATGTGGTAAGAATTGATGAGTCCCAGAGGATGTGAACCTCAGGATCTCAAGTGTCAGAGGAAGCCCCAAAGTGTCAGTTTTGCTAGTTTCAGTTTTAAAATATCATTCATTCTGTCTCATTTTCTTGAGGTTTGAGGAGATGAGAACAATGAAGTTTCTACATAAGTTCAAGGCCTTACAAAATTTCTAATAGTCCCAGTAAAATGAATGCCTCTATCACTGGAGCGAGAGACTGAACTTCCCCAGGTTGGGAACATAAAATCAACAGTGTGTGTGCTACTGTCAAAACCATCATTCTCCAGGAAGGAAAGGTTTCAATCCACTCCAAAAATAAGCAAACAATGATCAGAAGGATATACTAAAAACCCTTAAACATGCTGCAAAGCAGAAACTAACACAACATTGTAAAGCAGCTATTTGTATGCATGCTCAGTCAGGCCCAACTCTTTGCAACCCCATGGACTGTAGCCCACCAGGTTCCTCTGTTCATGGAATTTCCTAGGCAAGGATACTGGAGTGGGTTGCTATTTATTCCTCCAGGGGATCTTTCCAACCCAGGAATTGAACTCACATCTGTGTTTTCTGCATGGACAAGCAGATTCTTAACCACTGAGCCACCTGGGAAGCCCAAAGCAACTACAATACAAATTTTTAAAAACCCAGAGGAGGAGGCAGTTATTTGAACTTCATGTGGTCCTAGAAGCCTGGGCTTTTGTCCATATCCCATTTTTACACATACTCACAATTTTAATAAAACTTTCTTTATCAATGTTTATTGACTATCACAGTCAATTTGTCCTTCTTATGGTAGATAATTTCATATGAAAATTTTGGCAAGGTTCCAGCTAACATGCTCTAATGTCATGGAGTATCCCCTTTGAAGTATCAGAGATTATCTTCACATATTTTATAACTGGAATTTTTCCAGTATTCTTCATATTTTGGAGTCAATCACTGCCATTCCATAAAAGCTTCCTTCAACCTCTCAAAAGAATTGGCTTCTAGGACTATCATGGGAGCCAAGGAGCCTGCCTGCCATATTGATTATCTAGGCTTTTTTGGCCTCCATGCTGTTTTTTCATGGCTTCAACCTTTAAGACAGCCAACTCCTTAGGAGTACTGCAGCATTTAAAAGTTACTTGATCAGTTATTTTTAACTGAGTTAACCTCTAAGATGAGAAATCTTCATTGTTACTACTTTGTATTCTTTAGGATAGCTATTAAAAATATGGAAAATAAATAAAATTTAAAAAAATATGGAAAATAACAAGTGTTAGCAAGAATGTGAAGAAATTGGAGCCCTCATGCATTACTGGCAGGAATGTAAAGTGTTGCCGTTATTGTGGAAAATACTTTATAATAATATATTAACCTTAATGCTATATTATGCTATGTGAGGTAAGCCAGGCACAAAAGAAAAAGCATTACATGATTCTGCTCATATGAGGTACCCAGAATAGGAAAATTCATATAGAAAGAAAGTAGAATAGAGGTTACTAGGGCTGAGGAAAGTGGGCAATGAGGAGTCACTTTTTAATGGGGATATATTATAATTTCCATTTGGGATGATGAAAAAGTTCTGGAAACAGATTATCGTGATGGTTGTAGATGCCTTGATCTTGGACTTCCCCGCCTCCAGAACTGTGAGAAATAAATGTTTGTTGCTTAAGCCACCCAGTCTATGGAATTTTTGTTATATAAGTCCAAATTGACTAAATATGTATGTGTCTATATATATACTGCTGCTGCTGCTAAGTCGCTTCAGTTGTGTCCAGCTCTGTGCGACCGCATAGATGGCAGCCCACCAGGCTCCCCCCTCCCTGGGATTCTCCAGCCAAGAATACTGGAGTGGGTCGCCATTTCCTTCTCTGTCTATATATATGCATAACCATAATTTTTAAATATTTCCCTTTGTTTCGGCAGCATTCCAAAATCATGGACCATTCCAATAGCCTACCTGCTATGAGTGTATATTAACTCTTGTCTCTTATCAATTGGCAAGCTCTGGCAAGAACAAAAAAAAAAACTGACCATAAGGGCCAAATTTACTTCTGATAAAGGGTCATATCCCAGGAGTGAATTGAGATCTCTCATGGCATATCTTTCCTAATATTTCCTAGTTTCAGAAGAGCTGACTCATCAACAAACAATACTAAACCAGGATTTTCTAGGGATATTTATAGCAAGTCTGTTCAAAGCACAGTCAGTTCTTAAACAGACTCTAGATAATCATTGGGTTCCCTTTCTGAATAATAAAGATTAATACAATTTAAAATACTACAATGATGGATACAATGTGGGGGAAAGTGATAAAATTTCAAAGGAAGTAAGTCTGCTTGCTGAATAATGTCATCTATTTTCAGCAGTAGTAAATATTATATAGCATGAGATACTATCACATTTAAGAAAGGTCCTGAAACCAAGTCAGTATAATGTTCTACTTGCTTGGTTGCTGTTGCTTAAATAGGAAGATATGGGTCCAGGGAAAGGCTGAAATAAGCACTTGGTCTCTGATGAGTCCCATGGGTTTGCAACAGAATACTAAGGGATTATCCCAGAGCACTGATGTGGAAATAGGTAGAAAGTCTTGTAGTTTGAAAGGCCCAGAGTATAAGACTTTTGAGGAGGTTCTTTTAATTCACAAAATGGCTGCTAATATTAGATCTTCAGTAAATAACATATTTGATAAAGGAGCTGTATTCCAAATATATAAGGAATTCTCAAAACTTAATTTAAAAAAGCAACCCAGTTTTTCAAAAGAGGCAAAACATAAAACCATAGCCAAAACAGCTCAGGATACAATTATAATAAAATAATATTTTCACCTATCAAAATGACAAATTACTTGTTCTATACTTGCAAGAAAATGTGAGGACAAATATTCATACTTTTGTAGGCATGTAGGCTGGTAAAACTCTTCCTGAGGAAATTCAGATGCTATCTATTCTAGAGCCCTAACTATGCTCATTATTTTGACCCATATATTCTCTTTTGTGTAGGTAAACTAAGGGAATTACTATACATGTAATGTATACATGTATACAGCCAGCACAGGCCAGCTGCACTGAAAGGCAGAAAATGTTAGCTCTTGTCATTTATAACACATAGGTTTCTGGGCTTTTTTTTTTTTTTTTAGATTGTGGATAACTTTCGTCTTCTTTATATTTTACAATGTTCTCTATAATAAACATGTATTTCCTTTATATGGAAAACCAGATTGTTTTCTCTCACTTATTTTAGGTTGTAGAGCAATCATTCAAGGGAAGGCTTTCAGGTACTGATTTATCACAGGAGAGAGTGAAGTTGCAATATAGATATTGCTTTGTCTTAATCATTTTAAAACACAGATTAAGAATAATAAGCTCAATCAGAATGTTCTTCAAGAAAACTAAATTAAGGGACAATTTCCAAAGTTTTATGTGAATACATTTTTAAGACCAAGTTTGAGAGTAGAGCACAGAAGACGCAGTGAATCAATGCTCTTTCCTTTGACACTGGGGGATAGATGGAAAATGTATGGCTCATGACTAATAGATTTTTATTTTTTAAAAAACTAGAGGTTGCTTTATTCAATCTTCTCCCTTTATAGATGGAGCATCTGAGAACTTCCTACTATCCCTATGTCTAAAAATCTATTAATGCTAGCTAGTTACTATTTTCTATCCCATATTATGTAACAACCTAAATGGGAAAAATATATGTATATGTATTACTGAATCATTTTTCTGTACATCTGCGACTATCACAACATTGCTAATCAACTGTATTCCAATATAAAATAAAGTCTTAAAAAAAAGTGCCTACCAGTACTCAGAATTTCGTTGACACTTCAGACATCTGTCAGCTTTCCAATTCTTGTAAACAGACATGAAGGGATGCAAAAGCAACCTGTATAATAATAAGTGATGGTCACAAATGTGGCCAAAAATATGTCAGAATGAACTTCTGCTAGTTTGATTGCTAGAAACCGTCTCCCTTCCAAACTGTGTCTGAGTCATTTCTGACAATCCTCCAGAGTGCTGCCTCTCATGTGCTCTCACGTCTTGCCGTCCACTTCTTCCTCAGGTCAGTACCGTTCCTTTAACGCTGATGACACTCCTAAAACTGTTTTATCATTGACCATAACTACCCTTATATAATAACTGTCTCCACTACTATCATCTGGTCTCAGAGAAAGAATTCTGCTCATTCACTGTCTATTTTGTCATAAATGTTGACCAGGTCTTCTCTTTAATTCACCATAGCACACCATCAACCCCTCGTTACATGGGAAATTGAAATTTATGGCACATCTTTATTGAGGATCAGGGATAACAGAAAGGAAACTTAGAGGAATCGACAACCTCCCATAGCCATCATTTGAGTAAATCATACAAAAGTCAAGTCAATGAATTCACACCACAAAAAGGGGGTTGGAGGGAGGAGAGGGCTGTTAAACAAACAATTCTATTTCCCCTACACCACTGTGTACTCTAGTGAGCAAAGAAGCCACACTCTTCACAAATGTCCAGAGACTTATTTTGTTTTATATTGCCCTGTCAATGATTCATCTAAATCTTAAATACCTTTAAAGCTGAGATAAAAATGCTTTTGCCATCACTAGGTTTTACTCCTGTGGCTCTCCTTCATATATGACATTTCTGAATTGTTTGAATATTTACACTTGTAATACTAAAGGATAGCTACTATACTGCAAGTTCTTACCTTGCATTTGTTTCATTTATCTAAATTCCATCTCCACAGCTAAATGGCTAACATTGCAAGGACAAGACCTGTTATTTCTTTTTTCACTCTCCATAGTACTTTGCACAATACTGGACACAGAGTAGGCTTTTGATAACTCAAAGACTTGAGTGCATTTGACTTGTAGCACCAGGATAATTTGAGATTTGAGATACGATGGCAATAGACTTCTTCAAATGTTTATTCTCTTTCTTCAGTGATTTACGTGCCTTAGCCTTAAATATAAAAGTGAACATAAATCATTATAAACACTATCATGAAACAATAAGGAATGAAATCCAGGATTAAAAAGGAAGTAATTATGCATGCACATGATCAGTCATTTGTATTTGACAATCCAGTGTTATTCTCTTTCTTTACATAGCTTGCTTAAGCTTTTAATGACAAAAACGTATTTGAAAAATGTATTCTATTTTATTATCAATCCAAGAAAACACATGGATCAGTAGTATCCTAAGCACATTAACCTGCTGACTAGGGATTATCTTAAAAAACAGCAAATCTAACATTCATTCCCTGGAACAAGGACAAATAGAATAGAAAAACTGTTCACCTCCAGATTCAGGCAATTAGTTTTGAATATGTCTAGATGAGTGCTGAGATGAGAAATAAATGCACTGAATAGTAACTATGAAAAAAGATAAACTGCAAAAGAAGCCAAGGTACAAGTAAATAGCCTAACAGAAGGCACTTGAAAATAAATCCTCCCTAACTAATATCGGAGGTTTCAAAATATAAAGATCTATTAAGTTTTATTTCTGAACTTCTATAACTGTCCCCATGGTAACCGTCCAGGACAATTCAGATGGAAAACTTAAATTAAGAACCGCAGGTTGGACAGAAAGCACAAATGTCCATAAATCCCTAACTTAATTGAAAAAATGAATTCTAGCATTCATCTTTTTAAAATAATAAAGCAATAGGCCTTCTGTCAAGATCAGGAGATGGGGTAATCTGCAGACAATCTGATAATTCTTTGTTTAAAAATGTGACCATAAAAATACAAAGTGGCAAATATTCTCAAGATGATGTTTATCTTTTCTCAGAATGGCAGCTATTCCTTTCCAGGTAAAAACTCTTTTATTTTGCTCCTATTATAAGAGTAATAGATGCACACAGACATAAAAATTCAAAAAATATAGACAGGTTTAAAATGAAAAGCAAGTCTTTCTTCCTGCCTCCTGTTTCCAATTGCATTCCCCAGAGATGACAATTTTTTTTATACACTTTCTGGTTTTAGCTCTTTTATAGATTGCCTTTGTTATCTCCTAATTAACAAGGATTATCTACATTCTAGGTTATCTTCTAGAGGTTATCTGTATAAGCATATAACAATATTGCTGATACCGCTATACCTCTACTTCTTTTATCAATTGTTGTCTCTAGAAGAAAAAAATGAGAGACATTAGCTCAGGCTTTCCACACCTTCCCCCCTCCCATTCAGTCTTTATCACATTTTTGTTTTAGTAGTTTTACTTGAGAATTTTAAGTAATCTGCTTAAATGTGTCATTCTTTAATTTATATTTCATCTCACTGAAATATGAAAAATATTAGTTATTCTGTAGTTCATTCTACTTCTCCTAAACTCAGATATACTGCTATTTTACTGTTATAGAATTTGCATCTTATTTTCTAACAAACATAAATTCCTTCACTTTGTCTGTATGTTCATTCTGAAAACTGAAAACCAACAGAAAGTATTTCCATGATCATTCACTACAGAATCACATTTTATTTTTGGATTTAGAGGGAAAATAAATGTAGTCTACAAAATTGAACCTTGTAAATAAAATATCCCAAGAGTGCCGGTCTTTTGGATTCTCAGTGTTTACCTAGCTGCTTCTCAAAGCTTTTGCCTAGGAGGAAATATCTGAAAAAATAATGAAGCTATATTTTCCAGAATTTTTTTAAATGAGAAATATTTCAAATTTAAAAGGTCCATAAAGTGCCAAAGTGAAGAAACAGAGAAAATCCACCTTGAAACACACCAGAGTGATGTTTCTGAACATCAAAGACAAAGAGAACATTTTAAAACCTTACAAAGAGAAAGAACAGAGAATACATAAAGGAATAAGAATTAGACTGACTTCAGATTTTTCAATAGCAACAGTGGATGAAAGAAGGCAATGGAGAAAAGTCTCCAAAGTATTCACTACTAAATAAATAGCTTTTGCTCCCACCTTCTGCTGGGTATTGATTCCTCTTTCCTCACTATTTTGACTTTTGTGATCATGAACCTCAACTAAGCCAATGAGACTCCTTTCTCCATGTTATGTACTGAATTGTGCTCTCTGCCTCCATTACCGATCAGTGTTAAAAAGCAATCAATCCTATGAAGAAAAATTACATGAGAATAAGGGAGCATAATGATGGAGGAGGTGAGTCTATTTTAAGGTATTGGGGTGGTTTAGTCACTAAGTTGTGTCTGACTCTTGTGACCCCCATGGACTATAGCCCACTAGGCTCCTCTGTCCATGGGATTTTCCAGGATAGAATACTGGCGTGGGTTGCCATTGCCTTCTCCAGGGGGTCTTCCCAACCCAGGGATCGAAGCCGGGTATCCTGTTTTGCAGGCAGATTCTTTACCAATTGAGCCACTAGGGAAGCCATGGGAGTAAATATTGGGAATTTTTGTTCATTGTGTGTTTGTCTACAGCTCTCAAAGGAAAAATACTCTCTAGTATCAGCAAGCGTCTTATGTACATTTACCAGTGACTGGTTCATTTGCACCATGTTAAAACCATGACACTTTTAACTGTTCACGTTACCCATGTAACATTTGTAATCTATCCTTACCAACAAAGGAAAGACAATTGGACAGACAGCTGACAGGAGCAACAACCAAAGACAGAAAACAGAGGAATGTTTTCAGAGAGAAGAGGCAATCAAGAAATTGAAGTCATATTTTATTTTATTTTATTTTTATTTTTTATTAGTTGGAGGCTAATTACTTCACAACATTTCAGTGGGTTTTGTCATACATTGATACCCAGAGGAATCAGGTGGAGAGGGAGGTGGGAGGGGGGATGAAGTCATATTTTAAATGTAAACCATCTGGACCTAATAGAGGTGTGTCCTTGTTATGGAGATGGCTAGATCAGGTTACCGACGTGTATTTGAATCAGGATAACAGCTGATAAAAATAACATCTGCCTACAATACACATAATCTCCAATTCTAAAATCAATCCTAAAAATAGGCATTATTATCTCTGTTTTATAAAACAGAATTAGAGACTCAGAGAAGTTAAACTGCATAAAATCATACAACTAATCAAAAGATCCACTGTTAGAGTTCAAAACCCATACTCTGTACTTTAAACCACCAGCCTTTCCTAATTTGCTCTAACTTAATGTTCATCAAGCAAACTTCATAATATTTATTCTTATATAAATTTCACTTCAGAGAAAAAGTTGCATAGTGATTTTTCATAAAATTCATGTAAGAAATATATTTGAACTATTAGGGAATTTATAGAAATTTTACTTAAATCTTTAGAAGCATGTCTATGATCAAAAAATTAAATGTACTTAAATTTACAGAGGTATGGATCTTACAAAACCAATCTTTTTAATTATATGAATAAAATACTGCCTTTAATATATAAAGTACAAGCCTATCATTGGAAGGACAGGAAGACTGGGATTTTTCTCAGTAGAAATGAAATGTTGGTCCTACTCTACCTGGCTTTCTCACTTGATTCTCTTTATGCCTTTCCCAACCCCCAGCTGGAAGATGACTGGTCGTCATTAAGTGCTTAACTCAGCCATAGAGTGTTCTGACCCACAAAAAAAAAAATCAAATTCATGTCCTTGGCCTTATTAGAACTGTTTCACAAATCATCATTATCCAAATTTACGTTTTAAAAATTCCAATAGTAATTATTGTCTGTAGAATCCTCTCAGTAATTAATCATGTGCTGCTTTGTGACAAATCTATTGTTCTCTTAAACTATTTTGTTATTTATCTGGATGCCACAGTCCATCTTTTACACTGGCACAAAACTATCTTCTTAAAGCACAGATACTATAGTCATGTTAGTGGCCCTGCTCAAAAACTGTGAAAGACAAGTTCTCAGGATTCTCTCTGGGGTCGAGCCCCTTGCTTCCACTGAATTGGTGCGTTTTACAAACCATGACACTGTTCTACCTTCACTTTCTGTGCTTCCCCACAGGGCAGAGTAATGGACCCCCCAAAATGCCCACATCCTAACCCCCAGAACCTGTGAATATATTACCTTGCATGGCAAAAGTGGCTTTGCACTTGTGATTAAGAATCTTGAGATAGAGAAATAAGCCTGGATTAGGTAGGTGAGGGCCAATGTGATCACAAGGGTCCTTATTAGGGAAAAAGGAAAGCAAGGGTCAGTCAGAGAAGAGGTGACCACAGAGGGCCAGAATCAGAGAGAAAAATCTGAAGATCTGATGCTGTTATCTTGGAAGGTGGAGAGAGGACCACAAGCCAGAAAATGTGGGAAGCCTCTAGAACCTGGAAAAGACAGGAAGAGATTTTCCCTAGAGCCTCCAGAAGAAAACAGGCTTCCCAGGTGGCACTATTGATAAAGAATCCGCCTGCCAATGCAGGAGACGTAAGAGACTCAGGTTTGAGGCCTGGGTCGGGAAGATCTCCTGGGGCGGGAAGATCCCCTGGGGCAACCCACTTCAGTATTCCTGCCTGGAGACTCCCATGGACAGAGGAGCCTGGCAGGCTACAGTCCATGGGGTCACAAAGAGTCAAACACAACTGAGTGGCTTAGCATGAAGGAGCTAGCTTAGAAGGAGCTAGCCTGCTGACACCTTCATTTTGGCCCTGTAGGACCAATTTTTGGACTTACCTCCAGAACTATAACAAATGTATGTTATTTTAAGCCACTAAACTTATGTTAATCCATCATAGTAGCAATGAGAAATTAATACCTAAATCCAATTGAGGATATCAATCCCTTCTCTCAACTTGTAAAACAGACTCAAAACCTTACTGAGGATTTTGGGAGATTGAATAGAGAGTTCACATTTCAGAATAATGAATATTAGACATGTCTGCTTTTAAAATACACAAACTTTTTTCTCTCCCTCTCAGTTGTCTCTTCCCCCTTTCCTCAATTTCTTGTTTATCATAAATAGAAGTTAAGTTTTTCCCTATGTTTGATTTCTGATAATCCATACCCTTAGGGTTTCAGGCAAAGTGATTTTTTTTTTCCCCTTGAGAACAGAGCCTTTAGGGGTAAGATAGACAGCAGCCCAAAAAGGTATTGCTCAATCCTTACAGTCAAAATAAGTCAAGAATGGATGAGAGTGGCTAAGGACAGAATCCCAATCAGGACCTTAATCCATTGCCCAGGACCCAGGCATGGCCAAGCTTTTATCCCAGAATCTCTTGCCTGAGGGAGGAGTCAGGTCCCCACAAAGAATGATCCAGCAGCAGTGGGAAGAGAATACATGGTCATGACTTCCTCTGTCCTTTTCCAAAGAAACCTGTGGCTATTTACTCATGTAACTCTGTCCAAAGAAAGGGGGACTACTCAAGCATGCTGAGGTTTGGGGGTGCAGGGTCCAAGTTGACAATGAAACCTGGAGATCTGGCTTTCTAGATTAAGTTGAATTCAAACTGGGTATCCCATGCCCATGGAGCCTTCCATGATCATTCCCTCATCCTCAAATGTGTAACTGAAATAGACATCCTTGGTAGTTGGCAGAACGCCCATACTGCTTCCTTCCCTGTATAATAAGAGCTATTATGGTTTAAAAAAAAAAAAAAGCCAAAAGGTGAAACTCTGTGCTTCCGAACCAAGACAGCAAATTAAAGAAAAAAAAAAAAAGCATTATGGGGAGAAATGGCAGATATCAGGACCACCCTTAAAGATGCAGGTTTGGTGTTTCCTATCAAATTCACATTTTTTTTAAATCTAAGCATTTCCTCAATAAAATCCAGCCATTAAGATAACAGTTTTTTCATCTCACTGTACAGTGTACATGAAACAGATATCATAGATATATAGATAGATATAGATATATGTATATATTGCTTTTACCTCTCCAGGTCCTTTCTTATGGCAGATACTCGGCACATTTTTCTTTCAATTTACTTGATCAGAAGTGCTATTATCTGAATTCAATATATAAGTTTTAGCTGCACACAGGGTTATATAATCTGTTGCTGAAGGCCCCTGGAATTGCCTTTGAATTTCCTGTCAGGAAGAGGTCAATGGATCTAAGCTTAGTAGGACATTAGTTTTATTTGCTTTCCTTTTGTGCTGTAGTTTTACAAAGACTACTTGCAGCCTCTCCACATACACTCTGTGACTAATGGTATATACTTTCGAAATGTTTGCCCGTAATTTTTTTCCTCTGCTTTCTTTGTTTTCCTCATAACCTGAAAGAGAGGTCTCTGAATTATCAACAGAATTATGGCCAATACTTGGGGTTTTTTGGTTTTTTTTTTTTTATCTGAGACCAAGAGATGAATTAGACTATACCAACTAACAGGTCTTAGGAACACAAACAGAAAGCCAGCAAGAAGGCAGATGATCAAAAATTGAGCACAAATACTGACAAAGAAGTACCAGAAATACTATAGAATACAGTTATTATGCCAATTTCTTGCTCTTATTTCCTAACTTTGTAGAAAGTTAATAGCAAAATCATTGACTGTGATCAATATGAGGCAAGTCTAGGCTGCCTCAAGTTTTTCTTATCTTTTGTATTTAGAAGAAAAGTATGTAATTGGTTTGACAGGAAGAAACCAAAAAATGCTATATGAAATACTCTATAAAGGAATTTATTTTATAAACACCATTCTCATACTCAAGGTAAGGAAACTATGGCACTACAAGTCAAATTCTGCATCTGATTTTGTACTACCTGAGTGGAAACACCCTACATCCAAAATTTTTCTGGTATTTGATGCTAGCACACCCCATTCAGAATGGAGCTTTATGTTTGAAATTTAAAGATTAGACCAGTTGAAGCATGACTAACAGTGGTTAATTAGATACTTAAATTTTCAAAGGGAAGAGATAATATTCAATCATTTACTTAAAATCCCATAGCTCAAGTAAATAGTAGAATGTGACAAAAGGTTATTTCCAACTCACTTTCACCAGAGAAGACTCGAATTACTTACAAAGGGCAGCAATCTGTTACACCCCTCAACTCCCCACCAATTCTTCATATCTAAGCTAAAGGGACACGATATAGAAACGTGCGGTTATTATTAAAATTAAAGGAAAGCCCAGAACACAGGTAATATTCGACAGACACATCAGTAGATCAAATGCTCCCAGGTGAGCACATCCGTGTCACACATCGGTTTGTGTGAAAATATGCTAGAGGCCATGTCCCAGCCTCACTTACACAGCCTTGCACCGACATTCTCCACTGAAGTAATTATTCTCCTATGACTGCTAACAACCTTTTTTGACATAAGCTGCTGTCAAAAGATTTTGTTGTTGTTTTTGGTTTTGTTTGAAATGTCTTCTACCCACCTGTCCTCTATGTTTTCCCCTGCTGGAGAAGCAGACATTACCAAGTATAATTCCAAGTGTATTGCTGAGGAGTATTCTACTGTAAGATATTCCATAATTTATTCATTCACTTTCCAATAGGCATTTGAGCAATATCCAGGTTTTAACTATTGAAAATAATATTGCTATGAACACTTGCGTACATGTCTTTATGTAGACACCTGCTTTATTTCTTTTGGTAAATTCCTAGAAATGAAATTATTGGATCCTGAGCAAAGTGTGTTTACTTTGTTAAGAACTGGCAAGCTGTTCTTAAAAATGGTCATACCATTTTATATTCACATGAACAGTAAGTGTATGACAATTGTATTTTCTAAACATCTTCACCAAAATCAATCTTTTTAATTTTAGCCATTCTATTAGGTATGTAGTAGTTTCAAATGCATTTCCTTAATTACTAATGATGTTGAGCATTTTTCATGCGCTAATTTTCCATTTGTAAATCTTCTTCAATAATGTGTCTGTTCAAATGCTTTTGATCATTTTTGTGGATTGCTTGTTGTCTTACTATTAAATATTGAAAGTTATTTGTATATTCTGGCTATAAGTCATTTATCAAACTTATGATTTGCAAATATTTTCTATTCAGTCCATGTTTCATCCTTCACTCTCCAAGCAATATCTCTTGCCGAGCAAGAATGGTTAATTTTGATGAATAATTTTTCAATTTTCTTAATGGATGGTGTTTTTGGTATCTTCACTAAAAAAATTTCACATAACCCAGTGTTTTCTACTATGCTTTTCTGTATCTACTGAGATAATCCATATGATTTTTCTTGTTTAGTTTGTTGTTATGGTGAATTACATTGCCTGCTTTTCAAATGTTAAATCAATTCTGTATTTCCGGAATAAGCCCCATATGATCATGACATACAGGCATACTTCAGAGATATTATGTGTTCAGTTCCAGACCACCACTGCAAGAAAGTGAGTGTATCAATAAAGCAAGTCACATGAATATTTTGATTTCCCAGTGCATATAAAATTATGTTTATACTATACTTCCTAGGTGACTCTAGTGGTAAAGAACCTGCTGCCAATGCAGGAAATGTAAGAGATGTGGGTTTGATCCCTGGGTCAGGAAGATCACCTGGAGGAGGCCATGGCAACTCAGTTCAGTCTTCTTGCCTGGAGAATCCCATGGACAGAGCAGACTGGCGGGCTATGGTCCATAGGGGCACATATAGTCAGACATAACTGAAGCAACTTAGCACATACTGTAATCTATTAAGTGTACAACAACATTATGTCTAAAAAATGTATACATACCTTAGTTGAAAAATACTTCATTGCTGAAAAACAGTAACCATCACCTGAGCCTTCAGTGAGACGTAGTAGTAACATTAAACCTCACTGACCACAGATTACCAACAAATATAATAATGAAAAACTTTGTAATGTTGTGAGAATTACCAAAATGTGACAGAAAGACACAAAGTGATCAAATGCTTCTGGAAAAATGGTGCTGATGGACTTGTTTGATGTAGGATTGCCACAAAGGTTTATTTTATAAAAAACATAATATTTTTTAAGTATAAAAAATACTATTTTATAAAAACACATGTAAATCACAATTTAAAAAAAGAACCACAATAAAGCAAGGTGTTCCTGCATTATCCTTTCCACATATTTTTATTTGCAAAAATTTTTATTTAAAGTGTTTCATCTATGTTTATGAGGAATGCTGCTGCTGCTGCTAAGTCGCTTCAGTCGTGTCCGACTCTGTGCAACCCCACAGACGGCAGCCCACCAGGCTCCCCCGTCCCTGGGATTCTCCAGGCAAGAACACTGGAGTGGGTTGCCATTGCCTTCTCCAATTATGAGGAATAGTTATCTGTAATTTTATTTTGGGTAATGTTTTCGTTATGGGATCAATAAATTTTGCCTCATTGAATTGAGAAAAGGCAAGTCTTTTTTAATTTTCTAGAAGAGTTTGTTGAAAACTAGTATTATTTCTTTCTTAAATGTTTGGAAGAATTTACTAGTCAAGCCATCTGAGACTAACGTTTTCACTGTAGGAAGGTTAACTGCAAATTATAAAAGTCTAATTTCATTTACTTATTTCTTCCTTAATGAGCCTGGTGGTTTGTGTCTTTGAAGGAATCTCTTCATCTAAGTTTTCTCATGTATTGGCATACTGTTGCTCTTAATTTTTAAAGCAGAAACTGGCAAAGGTTTGGGGGCTTCCCCAGTGGCTCAGCTGTAAAGAATCTGCCTGTAATGCAGGAGACACAGGTGCGATTCCTGGGTTGAGAAGATTCCCTGGAGGAGGGTATGGCAACCCACTCCAGTATTCTCGCCTGGAGAATCCCATAGACAGAGGAGCCTGGCGGGCTAAAGATCTAAATTGCCATTTGTACTTTTATGTACGTGGTAGGTTACTTACTTTTCTCGGCCTTGGAGAAGCGACCTTCTGCAGGAGGTTCTATGTGTCCCAGAGATGCACTCCCCTCTCTCCCACCACCCAACCTGTATACTCTGCGGGTTTCCCCTGAGCGGGTTGCATGGGTTCTTCTGTAGTGGTGGGCTGACCACGTGGGCAGTCTGGTGGGCGTGGTTGGCCTCTAGTCTGGTGGGCGTGGTTGGCCTCTAGTCTGGTGGGGTGGTTGGCCTCTAGCCTGGTGGGCGTGGCTGGCCTCTAATCTGGTGGGCGTGGTTGGCCTCTAATCTGGTGGGCGTGGTTGGCCTCTAGTCTGGTGGGTGGCCAGGTCCAGCCTTGTGCAGATGCTTCCGCGTTGCTGGTTAGCAGGGCCTAGTCACTAGGCGGCCGGTTGCTGACTCACTGTTGAGCGGAGTCAGGGTCCTTACGTCTCTTGTCTGTTGCTCACCCGCTGGCAGCTGAAGCCAGATCCTGGTGTTAGTGCCAGATGACTGACAGCAGAGCTGCTTCGTGGAGTCTAGCTGCAGGGCCCAGGGATCCCAAAGCTCATTTCAGACTGTTAGAGGGAAGGAACCGGTTCCTGACACAATTGGTACGGGGTCTGGAGTGTCCCGACTGTTGCACTGTCCTGCTAGTGGGCAAGGTCAGGGCCCGGCTGGCCCTGGGGTAGGGTCTAGCCTGTGTCTGCCCTCTGGTAAGGCTGGTCTGGAGGTTTCCTGGTGGGAGGAGCAAGCGCCTGCCCACTGGAAGGCGGGGCTGGGTCTTGGCCCTCTGGTGGACAGGGCTGTTTAGGGGCGTGTCCAGAGGGAGGTGTGGGCTCTTTAGTCTTTAGGCAGCCTGACTGCTGATAGGTGGAACAGTTAGTTGTCTCGCCTAAGACATCCCAGGAGCTTCCCTGATGGCTCAGATGGGAAGAATCCGCCTGCAATGCAGGAGACCTAGGTTTGGATCCCTTGGAGAAGGGAATTGTTACCAGTGAATTACATGGAGAGGAACCTGGCCGGCTACAGTCCATGGGGTCGGTGAGCAATTAACACTTTCAAGACATCCCAGTACTGGTGCCTGTAGGCTGTTGGCGAGGGTCAGTGTTAATGTAAATAAGCTAAAGTATCTGCCACCAGAGACAACAGTGTTCACGCAACAGCATATTTTCCCTTATGAAATGCTTACTGTTCTTTTAAACTATAGATTGTTACACAGCATCACATAACTAGCATAATTAAGTGCATTCCTTTCACTCACATTTCATTTAGCTACTACAATCCCATAGAAACAAGAGAGTCTAGGAAGTGAACTCTACCTATATACACCCAGTAAGAATGGGAGAACAGCTTTTGGTGGACTGATGGCATTCTCTGAAGGCACACATTCTAGGATCTGACATTATCTGAGCTGTGGTTCAGTTTCTTCAACTATATTGTGGAAATGGAAACCCAAATTTTAGTGGTGATTAGCTATGTCTGCAATAGCTGACTTGTGTTAAATGCCCATACTTGAATGGAAGAATGGAGGCCAAGAAACCAGATTAATTACTACTAGTATGAAGGCCATCATTGTGCAGAAACAGAGGACATAGGCAGTGGTTCTCAGAAGACATGTGAATGCAAGTACTAGGTAGACAATTGCACAGATATACACTACATTTCTCAATAGATACCTTTAGAATGAATTAATAATTCAATTGGACTTCTCTACAAAAGAGAGTTTAAAATATAAAACTGTTCATGGACATGAGATAGATGTATATATCATGACATGGAACGAGGTCTGTGGTATACTGTTAAGTGATAAAAGCAGGCTATAGCACAGTCTGTATAAAATGACCCCACTTATAAAAACAAACAAATGAGTATGAATAAATATATATGCATGAAACAGTCTTGGAAAAAAAATGTATTAATACTTCAAACCGTTAACAATTGTTGCCCCAAGGACATTCACTTTCTCTTCACAGTTTGCTATTGTTTGAATTTTTTTACTATCTATTTTATACACACTGCATTATTTAAATTGTTTATACTAAATATCTATTACATTTATAGGACTCTGTAGTAATAAAAAGCAAAAAGAGCAATAAAAATAAATATATTCTTTATTTAAAAAAAACTCTCTAAAATGCCTCACAAATCTTTTTCTCTCCATTGCATGCTGCTTCCTAAGCTTAGTCCTTTAGCATTTATTACCTAAACCAGCAAACTTTTCCTGTTACTGGCCGTACAGTAAATATTTTATGCATGCAGACTATGTGATCTCTTTCACAGCTACTCAATTCTATTGTTACAGCTTGAAAGCAGCTATAAATGATACCTAAAGTATCATTTACAGGTGTGGCTGTGTTACAATAAAACTCTAATTACTAAAACAAGTGGTGGGCCAGCCTAAGGGCCATAATTTGCTAAGCACTCACTAGTGCTGTGCTTGGTCGCTCAGTCGTGTCTGACTCTTTGCAACCCCATGGACTGCAACCCCCCAGGCCTCCTCTCTCCACAGGGATTCTCCAGGCAAGAATACTGGAGTGGGTTGACTTGCCCTCCTCCAGAGGATCTTTCCAACCCAGGGATCGAACCCAGGTCTCCTGCATTGCAGGCAGATTTTTTTACTGACTGAGCTACCAGGGAAGCCCAAGAATACTGGAGTGGGTAGTCTATCCCTTCTCCAGGAGATCTTCCCCACCCAGGAATCAAACCGAGGTCTCTTGCATTGCATGTGGATTCTTTACCAGCAGATCTACCAGGGAACCCCAACCACTCACTTAGACAACTTCAAATTGTATCTCTGACTCCAAACCTTCCCTCCTCCCCCTCCCATATCTTGCACTGTTTCTGTATATGTTACATACATAATTTCTTCATATCCCATGTTTTTGCTTAGGGCTCAGCCTCCTGGAAAATCCTTAGATTTCTGGTGACATCTAGATTATTTTTTAAGACCCAAGATAGCCTTCCTGACTCCAGTAAATAATACTGACTGCTTTCCTTCTATGCTTTCATAGAATTTGCGCATACCTTGATTAGTACTTCACATTGTGATCATTTCTGTATGTCCCTCCCAGACAGACACAAGAAGGCAGAAACTACGCTTATGAACTCCTGGAACCTGAGACAAAACAGAGCAGATAATAGGGATTCAGAAATGTTTGCTGAGTGAATAACGACAGAGAAAGAGGTATCTCTTTGGCCTTTGGGTTTTCAAATTAGGTGCAGAGAATTTCTCCTTTCTGCAGTCCTTTTTCCCTCTACAATCAGAGGTATCAATACCTGACAGCTTGGATCTTTCTTCTTTCCTTCCTTTTTACATTTCTACATAATTTAATCCCGAGAGCAAATAAACCACATAGGTAATATCAACTCTTCGAATCTAATTTGTCATCAGATCCAAAACAATACTCTAAGCATTTACAAGTAATATTATTTGGGGGGTTGCTTCATCCTAGACTTCTCATCCAATTTATAAGGATTTCTCCAACCCAGGTTCACCAGGTGGTAAGCCACTTGACTATGGGGAGTATTTTTCTGAAAAACTAAAAAACATTTAATGCATAAATGAATGGCTTCCTGTGGCACAGCCTGCAAATTCAGAATGTGCCTCTGGTATGCTTAGGACCTTTCCACAGAGCTTGTACATAGGAAAAAAAAAAAAAAAACTTTACTTATCTTATACACATTAAACTATCAAAAAACCATTACATTATTTATTAATAACTTAATCCTCCATCGGCTATTTAGATGGCTATTATCACCAGTTTGGCAATGAGCAAATTGAGGATCAGAGTTTTTAAGTATCTAGCCCACTGTCATGGTGAACAAGAAGGGACTCCTTCAGATTTTAAGTCCTGTGTCCTTTTCTCATATATGACTTACCCTCATCTTCCCTTGACTCAGCACTTGTATGAAAACCTTTTGTGTATCATTTAACATGAGTTATTGAACTATCCTGTCTAGTCCTGGAGCTTTTGCAGCTGACTTTCCACTAAATAATATAAAGTATGCAAACCACTGTTTAAAAGGGTTGCAAGAGTTTGCAAAAGGCAAACATGTTAAAACACATTTTAAACATTTAAAACCTAATGTTTAAAATTTTTTTTATTTTAATGCTTAAATGTTTAAAACAGACAAGATGATTTTAAGCCTCACTCTTTACTGAACTTTGTGATCCATCCTTTGGTTTTGACCAGCAGTGAGACACACTAGACTGAGATGACTTGCATCTGAAGACAGAATAAATATCCATCCACAGGCAAGGCAGGTGAATGGCTAGAACTGAGCAGCCCAGCATGGTTGGGGAAGGTTATTGTCAGTTACAATACTGGAGAATTGAACAATGGATGGGAGCTCCAGTACATGTACAGAATGTACTAACAAAAGATCCAATGATCTACCCATCATCCAAAAGATCCTGAAGACAACAATAGAAATCCACTCTCAAGGGTGGAACTGAGGTGAGAAAAAAAAGAAAACAGGAAAGAAAGCTCAGCTTCACAGAAGCTACTATACCCATCTTAGAAACACAAGGCTGAGACTCAGGCATGGGAACCAGCAAAACACCAGGGGCAAAAAGGAGGCTACAAGGTTAAAGCGGCAGCGGGTGATATGACTTAGGGCCCTGCCATTGTTGCTTCCCAAAGGCAGAAATGTTTCAAACAGTTGTACAGGTTGAAAGCTATGAGTGGTAGATAGAACCTTCCAGGTAAGAAGAGACAGGAAAAACAAGCAAAGTTCATAGTCATCTGTATGAATCTCTCTCTTTGAGAGCACCTAATTCCTTACATACGTTTCTCTTTCACTCTTGTCTGCCTCCCTTTATTCCTTGCTCCTCACTGTTCGAAGACTTTATGTAACCACTCTTTGAAATATCTTTCGTTATCATTAAATAATGTTCATTTTTCTTGTTCTGAATTTTTTAAATAATTGAATATTTTGCATTTCTACTATAAAAAATATAATACCCAATTGATTCCTTTCTCCTCTTTGGGCCAGCAACACTCTGTAGAATTCCTAACCCTGCTTTAACCAACTCTTTATTCACCAGAATGAAAGCTGTAATGAGTTCAAACTGCACAGATTAATGTTTTCTTAAAAAATCTCTACACTACAATAATAGTTAAGAGTATACACGCCTCCTAAATATTCACCAGTGATGAAAGGATTAAGTTAATTATTGTGCATTCACTTGATGAAATATTGTGCACTGACTAAAATGATATTTTAGAATGCTAAAAAGCCAAGTACACTAATGCTTACACTTAAAAAGTGAAGTACTGTATACTTAACTACAAAGAGGTAAAAATTTTTATATTTTTTTGTATTATAGCTATAAAATGGGCAAAAATGTTAATAATGTGGAAAAGCAAAAATATAATTTCATAAAGAGGCAGAAAGAAAGACTAATGATGAATTATATTTTACTTTTTTGGTGTTATTATGTTATTTGGGCAATTGATCATATTTCCTAAAATGAATAAGAAATATATAACCCTCACCTATATTCTTTCTTTTTTACGTTTAACTTTAATTGAGATGAGTGCATGAACTCACATGACAGTTTCACAGAGCCACTGCCCTAAAATATGTTCAGTTGTTCCATTGTGATTGGTCTGAAATAAAGCACTTTAAAGAATCTAGACTCTGGGAAATGGAGCTGTAACATCATGTATCTAAAACAAAAGCACAGTCTTCCACGATAGGCATGATAATGGAAGGTGTCACTCAACACAGATTAGAATGAAGTATGCTCCAGGGAAATTTCTAGCTGTCACCTCCCACCCACCTCTATCCCCTAACCCTCTCCCTCCCCATCGTCCTGCAATTTTCATTTGTAATTTGAAAGTTTTCTCTAATCCTCAGTGTTCTCACTCAGAATGCCAAAAGACTTGTTGCCCTTCCTCTGCTTTCTGATATGCCATTTTTGGTTTCTAATTTGAATATACTTAAATCCTGCACAAAATTAAATTCTGATTATGCATTCACTTTACCTTTTATTCCTTAAATGTAGTCTTCCTTCCCCTGAGATTATAGTAGCAGGCTGATAAAAGCCTGCTTACATGTGCAATTTTATTAAATTAATACACATTCAGTAGAAGCATTGAGATATGATTATTTTACTATTCATAATACATAATTTGTTTCCTTTGAGAAATCATTTATTCTTCCAACAAGTAACTTCAATAAAATACAATAACTTAAGATTGAATACATGGATAGACCTTTTTCATTATGAGGAAATATTAAAAATATGGTCTTTTCCCATAAGAACTTCTTAAACATCAGTTCTAAAAAGATGAAGTAAAATGAATTTTTATAATAGTATTGAAATTTGTGGCAGTTTAAACTGAAATAAGATTCTAATATGAAAATAGTTACTTTTTATTGTTTATATCTTCAGATTCATTGCCACTATATTGTTTCAGCTGCTAGCTATGACCTAGTTTTCATTTGTTTATATTTTTTCATCTGCTTTATTTTTAAAATCTTACAGCAAAATAAAAAATATTGAAAGCTTCTTTCAAACAACATCGAAGATTTTATATCAACTTACTGTACAGAATCTGAGTATTAAAGAATATAAATTTGGAGTGGTGATTTGGAGGCAGGAACTTGCTTAAGCATATTCAGTAATAGCAAGGAGGCAGGATGAGTGAAACAGAGGGAAGAAGAGGATGAATGAAGAAGGTAACAGCACAAAAGATAGCCAGAGGGCAAGACATTGGGCTACCTAGGTCTTCAGATACCATGCAGTGAGAAGCCATTTCATTGAACTGGATAATGACATGACCTTATTTATGTTTTTAAAGGCTCACTCAGGCTGTCCTGTGGTGAGCAGACTGTAGAACCAGCAAGATTAGAATTAGAGTAATGAGGATGGTGGCTTTGAGATAGGTTGTTTTGCATTGGGTGGTAAGGTGTGCTTAGATTCTGGAGATAAATCTACAAATATATCCTTTGCCAGGGTCACCTGTCGCTAATACTAAGCTCACTTGTCTTATCCCCTTCTTCCTCTCTTTCTCAAGCCTCATTACCCTCTCTCTGAACTATTTGAGGGTAATTTATATTCATCATACATCATAGCCCTTTACTTTTTTTTTGAAAGAATGCTCTGATTATTTATTCAATTATTCAACAAATAGTTTTGTTTGTTTGCTTTTCTTGTTGTTGTTTGGTCATGCATCTGTGGCATGTGGGATCCTAGTTCCCCAACCAGGGGTCAAAGTTGAACCCAATGCACTGGAAGCAGAGAGTCTTAGCCACTGGACTGCCGGGGAAGTCCCCATGGCCCTTTACTGTTAAATTCTTTCTATGAATAGGGATCATCCGTTACATAACCACTGTACAAATTCAACATCAACAATGAATTAAAACACTGATAGAGTATCTAATTTTATCTAATTCACCATTCATATTCCAATCTTGTCCTAGTACATTGACCTAGTAATGTCCTTTATAGCACTGTTCCTTTCCAATATAGGATCCAGTGTTACATTTAGTTGTCATGTCTCTTTAGGCATCTTTCTTATGGAACTTCTCAGAAAACTTTGTCTATTATAAACATATCTTTAAGGTAGAGTCAACTAACAGGACTAAACATTTATACAGATGGATTTGTTGTGGGCTTTCAGGGAGTTGAGGATGACTTCAAAATTTTTGGCTTGAGAAACTGAATGGATGTCATTTATTGTCTAGTCTTTCAGTTAGAACTCTCCTGTTTAAAGATGAAGGTAAAAAAACACCATAGCATTTATGAGAGGGACTTCAGGAAGTAGAAAAAACATTAAATTGAACAAACAGTGGATCACTGAAAATTATTTATTGTATACAAAAGAACAGGTAATTTTAATAGTTTTGTTAAAATACAACCTATATATCATAAAAGTCATTGATTAAAATAATTGAATGAATACATATCTTCTGTTTACATATACAACCATCACCACAATCTAATTTTAGAAGATTTCTATAAAATGATAGGCATATACAGTCATTTCCCATCCCCACCCACCTGCCCCCAGCCCTGATTGTATCATATATCAGCTCATTTTTCTTCTTCTTTTTATTGCCTGTTACTACTGAAGAGTATTCCATTGTATTTTGCTTACACATTTGTCAGTTGATGAACATCTGATTTGCTTCCATTTTGTGGGGGGGGGTTATTGTGAATAATGCTGTTATAGACATTCACGTACAAGTCTTTATGTGGACATTTTTACTTTTCATTTCTCTTAGGTAGATATCTAAGAGCAGAAATGTTGGATCACATGTTGACTCAATGCTTAACTTTTTGAGGACTTGCCAAACTGTTTTCAAAGCAGCTACACCATTTTACATGCCCAAGCAGTGTATGAAGGTTCCAATTTATCCATGTCTTTCAACATTTTTTACTATCCTACTTTTTTGTTGTGGCCATTCTAGTGGACAAGAAATGACATCTCATTGTCATCTTGATTCGCATTTCCCTAATAGTTAACGACTTTTTGTGTGTTTATTGGCTATTCGTGCATCTTTTCTTGAGAAATGTCTATTCAGATCTTTTATCCATTTTAATTAGATTATATATGTTTTTATTATTGAGCTGTAAGAGTTCCTTATTCTGGATATAAGTCTCTTATTAGATATGTGATTTGCAAATATTTTCTCACATTTTATGAATTTCTTTTCACTTTCTTGATGGTATCTTTTGAAATGCAGAAGTTTTCAATTTAAAATACAACTTATCAAAAAATTTTTTTCACTTGTACTTTTTTGTCACAGCCAAGAAAATTTCCCCTATGCTTTCTTCAAAAACTTTCACAGTATTAGCTTTTACATTTAGATTAGGTTTGTGATCCATTTTAAGTTAAATTTTATATATAGTGTGATTCAGTTCAGTGTCATCTTTTTCCATGTGGATATTCAACTGTCGTAGCACTATCAGCTAAAAGACTCCTTCCCATTGAATTTTCTTGGCACCTTTATCAAGAAAACTGAATGACTTTAGAAAAGCAGTTGACATACCCAGTATGACAAGTCGCTGACCTATATCAAAGAAGAGTAGACCATTAGGAGAAAACAGGCTAGCATTAAAACAAGAAGAGAATAAGATGACATGGGTAAAAGAAAGAAATAATGCAAAGGAATAAATAAGGTAACAGAAACACTAAAATGAACAGTACAGAGCAGAACTATTGAATGTCTAACCTCTTCCAATTATATACATACATACATACACATATATATACATATGTTAGGTAGTTAGAGTACGAAAAAGGAGTCTAAAATGGTGGTGGCTAAAAGACAAAGAAGGGAAAAGCCTGCAAAAATAGAACAAAGGAACGTCTGGGGACCAGCGTGAGAACCTCAGGTAAAACAAACAGCCCTCCTGGCTAGCCCGATTTACATAGGGCAGGCTCAAAGGGAGAAAAAACAAAAAAGAGGAGCCAAAATTGGACCAGGGGCTTTTCTTCTCTTTGTGTCTTTTGGGTTGGTCTGCCCTCATACCTCGAGGATGTATTTTCCTATACTTTCTAAATAAAGCTGAGCTGTAACACAGAGTTGTAACACTGGCCTCTCTGAGGAAATTCCATGGGGCTGTACCACTGGTCAGTCTGTCACTTCAAATTTTTGTTGCAATGAGATGGAACAGAGGAAATTGCAAACTCCCCGACATCTATGGTGCTGTGACTCATATTTAACCCGGCTGAAACAACCTTGGCTCAGCCCCTGCGAGGCAGAGGCCAAACACAACAGAAGCCCAACGCAGTGAACACTCCCACGGTGGAAGCGGAACAAAAAGAAAACCCACCACAGGGGAAGTGACAAGAAGCCCAGAGTGCTGGAAACCGGGACAGCAAAAAGCAAACTCAGCAGAAAGCTCACGCGGCTCACAGCGGTAGGTAAGAGGTGAATTTGTACCGATTCAGACAGAAGCACACTCCACAGGGTGTGGGCCATTGCAGAGGAGAGTGCAGTGGCCGTGGAATGTGTTCTGGTTAGTTTCTTCGAGCTGGGTGATTTCATATGCTAATGAGTGGGAGGTTCATTTCTACAATTAGGGAATCACCCATTCCTTGGTCCTTAGACAGTGCCTTGGAACTGTCCTGGTGCCTCTGGGTGTCATTTAGCTTCTAGATTGAGGATCAAGGTTTAGTTGATCTTCTTGGACCCATTTGCTTTTAATCAGTTTATGTTATGCCCTTGGGCTATGCCATTCTTTCAAAAGTAGTGCCCTGAGCCCTTCCCTCCTATTTCATGCTCTTTTCCAGGGCTTTCCTGGTGGCTCAGAGGTTAAAGCGTCTGCCTGCAATGCAGGAGACCTGGGTTCGATCCCTGGGTTGGGAAGATCCCCTGGAGAAAGAAATGGCAACCCCTCCAGTATCCTCGCCTGGAGAATCCCATGGATGGAGGAGCCTGGTGGGCTACAGTCCATGGGGTTGCAAAGAGTTGGACAAGACTGAGCGACTTAACTTTCACTTTCACTTTCATCTGTGCCCACAATGTTGCCTCTACGGTCTTCTGGAGGGACAACCAGAAAATAACTGGCCCTTGGGAGGGAAATGCTGTATGATATCCAATCCCTCTAGATATTCAGGCCTTCGTCTTCCATGTTTCCTACAATGTGTGCAACAACAGCATCTCTCAGTGAACCTGCTAAGGTGGGTGACAGGCACACAATGCCCACTAGAAGTCCATCTGTTGGCATCCCTTCAAGGGCAATTGGGCTTGCCCTTTGTGATGTCTGCCACTTTGTGAATTAGCCCTTCAGGCTGTTTGGGCCCAAACCTTTACCACCCTTCTCCTAAAGTTACAAACATACCCCCGGATTAAATCTCCCACTCCACTTTTGTGAAACATCTGGTCTATTGCCTCTTATCAATTTGTTCTTAAGCCACTTTTACTAATTCCTACAACCAGGACCCTGCCCCCTTGTAGGCAGCATTGCTCCATCCTGCTTATTATTAAAATATTCTTAATGCTCCTAACAGGACCAGATAACCCACTCCCTTGTCATTACTTCTGCTATTACCTAAATGGGTCTATGACAATGAAATGTTTACCATTGGAGACACCCTAACCTGCTCTTATGGAGGACTAAGGGAAGAAATCAGTCACTTACATTCGCTCAGAGCAATAAGAGAATAAGTCTTATGGCTGCTTCACCAGGTTCCCAGTCTCAGGGCACAGGCTTGGATTGCTTTACATCATGATATCTATTCCCATCTGTGATGAACAAACTGGCAGTGAGTTAAGATTACAACCCCTCAATCCTACCCAGCACTGGTCATGCTGGAGACCTTGGGGATGCCCAACTCCAGTCCTGGGGTCCCAGGAAGCCGACCTGCCACGACCTGCCTAGGGATCCAATCCTTGAAAGGTTGTCACACCTCAGCCTGCTCAGGGATCCACCAGTCCAGGGGTCAACATGCTTCAACCAGCCCAGGGACTCAATTCTCGGGATGCCGCCCTGCCTCAACCTGCCTGGGGACTCGATCTCCAAGAGGCTGTCATGCCTCAGCCTGCCAGGGGATCGCACCCTGACCCGGGGATGCCTGGCTCTCAAGTTGCAACAGTACTGGGTAGGATAAGCTTCAAAAAGCCTCACTCCTAAGAAGTCCACCCATGGAACTAGAAGGAAGCCTATTAGCTGTGGGACTATGCCCAATCTCAGCAATAACTTAGGAGTCCATTGAGAATTCCATTGCCTTTCTGGAAAGGCTAAAAAAGGCCCTCCAAAAGCTTACCAATCTGGATTTAGACTCTTATGAGGGACGGGTAATTTTAAAGGACAAATTCCTGTCCCAACGTGCATCAGACATCAGGATAAAGTTACAACAGCTACAGCAGTAGGACCCTGCTTCCTCTTTAGATGAGATGGTCCAGACAACCATCAATACTTTTTATAACAGAGAACAGGAGAGGGAGGCCAAGGCCCAGGAAAGGGAGAAAAGGAAAGAGACAAGCCATGCCCAGATGCTGGCCGCCCTCCAGAGAAGCCCTATGGCAAACCCCAAGTCTTTAAAGGACAAGGCAGGAGGCAAATGCCTAATCTGTAGATAGGCAGGACATTGGGCCAAAGCGTGACCAAACCATGACAAGTCTCCTTGCTACAAATGCCATCAATTGGGACATTGGGCAGCACTCTGTCCTTGGGACCCAAGAGCCTCAAGGTCAAGCGCCAAGTCTTCCCTCACAATGGTTCAACAGGACTGAAGTGACCCACTCCAGCCAACCCACCTGTCACAGAAAACCATCACAGGGCTGGAGCCAAGAGTGCAACTGGATGTGGCAGGTAAGTCCGAGAATTTCTTGGTTGACACAGGGACTACCTACTCTGTCCTGACCTCCTGCTCCAGAGCCTTCTTCCCCTAAATCGGTACCATTTTGGGTGCTACAGGAAAAGCAATTACAAAAATACTCACCTGAGCACTTCTTTGTTGCTGGGATGGACAAATATTTTCCCACCAGTTTCTGCTGGTCCCTGAGTGCCCTGCTCCCTTATTGGGAAGAGATCTCTCCCCACCTTCGAAATCTTGCATATCGATGTACTGATAGAAGATGCATTAACTTTCTTTTGGGGGAAAGTAACTATTTTTACCAGCCACCAAGTGAAATGACTCCTGAATGGGAGAGGCCACTTATGGATGTCTGATCAAAGAATCCGCAGATATCAAGTAATGCTGATGGAAAATCCAGGCCTGACTATATCCCCTTGTGAGATTCTTAACCCTGCCACCCTCCTGCCTATTCCTGAGGACTCTCTCCCTTTTCACTATTGCCTAGAAACTTTGGACCATTGGACAAAACCCTGAGAGGGATTGTCAGAAGATGCTCTGACCAATCCTGAGGAAATCTGGTAACTGATGGAAGCAACTTTGCCTTAGATTGGAAAAGAAGAGCCAGATATGCAGTAGTTTCCAATTTTGAGACCATAGAGCCTAAAGCTTTGCCACCAGGTACTTCAGCCCAATTAGCTGAGCTCATAGCCCTAACTCCAGCTTTAGAGCTTGGAAAAGGAAAAAAAGTAGCCATTTACACTGACTCCAAGTATGCCTTTCTGGTGCTACACGCACATGCTGCTATTTGGAAAGAAAGAAGCCACTTGACCACCCGAGGGTCCCCAGTCAAATACGGGTAGGCTCTTAGAGGGAGTTCATCTGCCCACTGTAAAGGACACCAAAAAGGGAGCATGGAAGTGGCACAAGGAAACTTAGCAGCTGATCAGGCAGCTAAGAGAGCAGCGTTACAGAACCACGACCTAACAGGGGTTGCCACCTTAGTTCCACAGACTAATTTGCCAGAAACTCCTTCATATACTGATGGTGAGATGCTTAAAGCTAAGAGTGAGTGCTTTCAAGAAGATCATATGGGGTGGTTCACAAAGGGACTCCTTTTTCTGCCTGAAATGCCAATGGAAGTTGGTTAACTCCTTACATGCCACCACTCATTTAGAGGAGAAGGCCCTCCAAAGATTACTAGAAAAATCCTTCAGAGGAACAGGCCTCCAAACAACTATAAGGCAAGTGGTCTCCTCTTTTCCCACTTGCCAGTTAAACAACTCCCAAGGAGCTCGAAGACCCCAGCTGTCCCAGCCCGTCCAATGACATAGGACCTACCCAGGAAAGTACTGGCAGATGGACTTCACCCAGATGCCAGTTTCTCAAGGGTATAAATATCTATTAGTCATGACAGATACATTCACAGGATGGACTGAAGGTTTGTCCACCTGGACTGAGAAGGAGAGGTGGTTAAAAAGAAAAAAAAAAAAAACTGCTCCATGAAATCACTCTGAGATTTGGTCTGCCCAGGTCATTACAAAGTGACAATGGGACATCATTTACTTCTAAGGTCACCCAAGGGGTCTCTAAAGCATTGGGCATTACTTCTTATCCTCATTGTGCCTGGAGGCCTCAGTCTTCAGGAAAAGTAGAAAAGCCAATCAATTCTTAAAATCAGCAATAAAAAAGATAACCCAGGACCTCCCTGGGATGGAAGGAGGCTTTACCGATAGCTCTCCTCTGCACCTGTACTGGCCCTAAGGAACAGGTTGGTCTTAGTCCTTATGAGATGCTATATGGGAGACCTTTTGTTTATGTCAATGATCTCTTCCTTGATCCAGAGGCTCAGTCTCTCTGGTCTTATACCATGGCCATTGGACAATTCCAACAAGATATATGCTTGTGGGGTGTCAACCAGTACCCAAAAGATTCTAAAGAGCCACCAATATATGCTCCAGGGACTCAAGTCCTAATTAAAGTCTGGAAAGATGGGTCACCAAAGGCTCAACTCCAGCCCACATGGAAGGGCCCCTATCCTGTAATACTTTCTACCCCACAGCAGTCAGGGTACCAGGACACAACTCCTGGATTCATTACTCATGAGTCAAGCCATGGAAGAAAACAGAAGAGGGCACTCAATACACCTGTGAGCCCCTGGGAGATCTCAGATACCTATGCAGAACTAGAAATTAGTGCCATTCTAATGAGCACCCCCAAAATTAAGTTTCTGAGGATAAGATTTCTCATGATAGCTCTAAAGAGCCAACATAGCTTGGCAGGGGTTGTACTCCAAAATAGACAGGAGATAGATCTCCTTATCCCTGAACAAGGAGGGACTTGAGCCATCTTGAATGAGTCCTGTTGTTTCTGGGTAAATACCTCCAGATAAGTTAAAGAAAGTCTCACAGTCCTCAAGAAAAACATTCAGACCCTACAGGATCTCAAAGAATGAGCTAGAGAGTCCTTGGGGTGGCTACAGTCTCTCTTTGGGGAATTCTTCTCCTGGCGAGGGGTAATTTGGAGTTGGTTAATGCCCCTACTAATCCCTGTTACCACCATATTGATGCTGCTTATGATTGCTCCATGTATTATCAATCGTCTAACCAGTTTTGTCTCTGACCAGGTCAAAAAGCTACAACATGCAGTGCCAGTTCAGCAAGGATATATAAAACTACAGCCGACCATGGAAAATATCACCCACCCTTAGATGGACACTGCTACAAGGACTCAGGCTTGAGACTAGCACGAGGGGGCGGCCCAATGCCCCTCGCCATCCCAGTTCAGCAGGAAGTAGCCAGAAAGACCTCGATGCCCCTATTCCCAAAGAATTGGGCCTGCCATCTCTTGAGAGGGGAATGTTAGGTAGTTAGAATAGGAAAATAGGAGTCTAAAATGGTGGTGGCTAAAAGACAAGGAAGGCAAAAGCCCACAAAAATAGAACAAAGGACCTGAGTGAGAACCTCACGTAAAACAAACAGCCCTCCTGGCTAGCCCAATTTACATAAGGCAGGCGCAGAGGTAGGAGAAAAAAACATATAAAAAGAGGAGCCAAAATTGGACTGGGGGCTTCTCTTCTCTTCACATCTTTTGGGTCAGCCCACCCTCACGTCTCAAGGATGTATTTTCCTATACTTTGTAAATAAACTGAGCAGTAACACTGGTCCATCTGAGAAAGTACACTGGGCTGTAACACTGGTCCATCCATTGCTTCAAATTTTTGTTGTGATGAGACAGAACCGAGGAAATTACAAACTCCCCCGAAACATATGTACATGAAGTGTTAGTGGCTCAGTCAAGTCTGTCTCTGTGACCCCATGGGTCATAGCCCACCAGGCTCTTCTGTCCATGAGATTCTCCAGGTAAGAACAGTGGAGTGGGTAGCCATTCCCTTCTCCAGATGCTGCTGCTGCTGCTAAGTCGCTTCAGTTGTGTCCGGCTCTGTGCGACCCCATAGACGGCAGCCCATCAGGCTCCCCCGTCCCTGGGATTCTCCAGGCAAGAACACCGGAGTGGGCTGCCATTTCTTTCTCCAATGCATGAAAGTGAAAAGTGAAAGTGAATTTGCTCAGTCGTTTCTGACTCTTAGCGACCCCATGGACTGCAGCCTACCAGGCTCCTCCGTCCATGGGATTTTCCAGGCAAGAGTACTGGAGTGGGGTGCCATTGCCTTCTCCGCCTTCTCTAGATACATATGTATAAATATATAGATAGATTTTTTTTTAAAAAACTGCCAGAAGTTGATAAATATGAAAGACAGAATTTTAAAAAGGCAATATAAGAACTTTACATGTTTTTAATTAATAAATTAAAATAATTTGCAAAATAATTAAGACATAGCTAAAGAAAGATTCCCATAAGTAAAGATGTGCATACACAGATGAGAAATGCTCAGAGCTTTCCTAGGAAAAAGCCAAAAGAAATTTTCATATAGATTTATTACAGAAAGAATGTATTAAAGGAAAATTCCTAAATAAACATCATATGAGGAAGATGCTTTGCATGAGATGAACAATTGGCTTGTTCCAGTTTCCCCTACTAAGCAATAAATATTAGTAAACAGTGAAAACATTTTAAGTTTTGAGTAAACAAGCCTGTTTCTTTTTTCATACCAAAGACTTTAAAATGTAGAAATGTTGTCTTTCATTTGAAAGCAACTAGAAAACATCTTAGATGCAGAAAATATGACATCCATGTACCTTACTAGTAAAATTTACTTAGAGATTTATCTTTTGTAGCAAAATACTGAATCAAAATAAAGAACTAAAAATGGCATATGACTTTATGGGAAGGTCTGATGGTCTGCCCATATTCTTTCTGAACCCTGAATGAAGAAATGCAATTAGATCTGATTTTCAGGTGGGTGGAGGAAGGAAGAGCTAGAACCTGTGAGGTTTCACTCAGCTCTGCTTCATCAGGTTCTTAGTGAAACGTGTTATTTCTTGAATTATGACTACAGTCCACAATTTAGGAGACCTCACACTGTCAATTTAGTACTGATTTTTCTCCTATGGAGGTGGTAATTAGTTAAAAGTATTAGCCTGGCAGGCTACAGTCCATGGGGTTGCAAAAAGAGTCAGCCACCACTCAGCGACTAAACAACAGCAATTGTTTCCTTACCCAGAGCCTGTGAGCAGACCTCCTGGAGGATAACTTGCTAATGAGAAAAGTATGGGAAAATAGAGTCAGTGTCCTTTGGATAAATTCTCTTTTGGAATGAAGGTCATTCAAAAATGTAAGTATCAATAGGCTAGAGGTCCAAACTCTGAGGTTAACTGAAGTTTTGCTCAGATTGAATCCCACAAAAGCACAACATATTGCTAGATTTCTAAGTACCTCATAACCTGAAGTTTTCTGTTCTGATTCCTTCAAAATAGTACAGCTAATGCACTTAATCTTCACTTGGAAGTTCATTTCCATTGCAGATACCGAAGAGTGTTAGATCCTAAGTCAATTTGGTTTAACTCAACACATTTACTTTATTCTTGCACTACACACGTTATTCATTACTGATGAAAAAGATAACTAACCACAAAGAGGAATCAACCACAGGTTTTATTCTTGAAATAAGGAACTTCCCAAGAGGTTGTTAAAGATGTAGGACCTGGCCCAGTTCCCAAAGGTTCCGATTCATTAGTTCTTCCACAGGATCCCAAGTGAGAGATTTCTTTGGAAACATTTGTCTAGAAGACAAGCATAGAATCTATATTTTAATATGATGTCACAATTAGTCATTATTTTAACAATGGTTAAATCACAGACGTCAGCACCAGAAGATCTAGATTTGAATCTACTACTGCTACTTACTACTATATGACATTGGGTAAGTTACTCTCATATCTCTACAAAATCTTACCTCCTAGGGTTGTAGATGATTATAACAAATAAAGGAAATTAAGTCTAAAGACATGAACTAAACCTTAGAGCTCTAATAATTTTGTTTTACTGAAAAGTGCTGCAACAAAATGCCCCATTACGATAAAGGGACTTGGTGTAGGCAAAAGGAAAGTTGGAGACAAGATGTAGAGTCTGTAGATGAAGTGTGAGATTATGAAAGAGACGAACAGCAGTACTGAAGTAAGAGGATTGCTTAAAGTTTTTTCTGTTGTGTGCAAGGTACATGAAGAACACTTCATAACATTTACATTACTAGCCAATGTTTTTGAAGTTGGACTTGCTTTTGCAGGGAATGCCAGAAGAAGTGTTGAGTCTGTTCTCAGAGTGGGCTGGGTGCAAGAGAAGAGGCTGCTCAAAGGGTATAGTCATATTTCTGTTGCATAAGTAAAAGGCTACTAGGCTAACACATGACAAGCCTCCAATAAATGCTAGCTATTACTCATGGGATGTCAAGTGCTCTAAAAAGAGGTATGCAGAAGGTTGAACAGAGATTTCCCAAAAAGGCATGTCCACATCCTAATCCTCAGAACCTGGGGAAATTGCTTTATATGGCAAAAGATGTGATTAAAGTAAGGATTTTGAGAGGATGAGTTTATTCTAACATAGCTGCATGAGCCCTAAATGAAATCACATGCATTCTTATATTCTGTGAGGCAGAAAGAGTTTTGAGACCTAGGAGGGGAAGGCAATGAGATTGGAGCCATCAGGCCGCAAGTCAAGGAACTCTTGGAGCCACCAGCAGGTGGAATAGACAAAGAACAGATTTTTCCTCAAAGCCAGTAGAGGGAACACGGTCCTGTTGATACCTTGATTTTAGACTTCTGGCCCCTAGACTGCAAGACAAAATACATGTATATGTATATATTTTTAAATTTTATTTATTTTATTTACTATAACATAATAATAATATTATTATCATATAATGTGCCAGGTCTTTGTTGGGGCATGTGGGATCTTTGATCTTCATTGAGTCATGTGGAATCTTTAGCTGTGGCATACGAACTCTCAGTTGCAGCAGTGGGATCTAGTTCCCCAACCAGGGATTTGGAGCCCCCTGCATGAGAAGTGCAGAATCTTAGCCACTGGGCCACCAGGGAAGTCCCTATCTATTATTTTAAGTGACCCAGTTTGTGGTAATTTGTTATACCAGCCACAGGAAAACTAATACAAAACATTTTGCCCAATTTGTGAACGTAGAAATTGCTTTCGGAAGCTGAAGTAATCTAAAAAGAGAAAGAGTCCAGTTTCAGTTCAGTTCAGTTCAGTCGCTCAGTTGTGTCCAACTCTTTGCGACCCCATGAACAGCAGCATACCAGGCCTCCCTGTCCATCACCAACTCCCGGAGTCTACCCAGACCCATGTCCATTGAGTCAGTGATGCCATCCAACCATCTCATCCTCTGTCGTCCCCTTCTCCTCCGCCTTCAATCTTTCCCAGCATCAGGGTCTTTTCAAATGAGTCAGCTCTTTGCATCAGGTGGCCAAAGGATTGGAGTTTCAGCTTCAGCATCAGTCCTTCCAATGAACACTCAGGACTGATCTCCTTTA